>NC_081168.1:1487309-1744809 GCF_012432095.1 Onychostoma macrolepis | reverse complement strand
CAATGGGAAGCTTATTTATTCAGCTTTCAGATGATGTATAAATCTCAATTTCGAAAAATTGACCCTAATGCCCCTAAGGTTTTGTGATCCAGGGTCACATTTTTAGTAGAATGAGTCAATTTATTATTTTGTGTGTTGTGAACTGAACAAGAATACTTTAAACACGTTTCTTGATCTTACTTAGATACTCAAGTATTTGTTCAAAACTTGTCCAAATATTGTCCCAACTTTCCAATACTCCAGTAGTTTAGAAAAAGCACCATACAAGTACTTAGTATGAGTCTTGTCTTTTATTCCAAGTATTATGAAATCACACAACAGCTTTCTGTCAGAAAGATAAAAAGAACGTTATTCATTGAAAATCTAACCTGATGATGCAGGTTCAATTCGAGACGTGTCTCAGCAACGTCGACTGTCGAACATCGCTGGTTCTTTCGTGATGTCAAACCTGGCCTGGCTTTGGCCGACCTGAACGCAAGCGCGCATGAGATTTGAGAGCTATACTGCCCACACAAAGCTATTTAAAGCAAAGCACTTTTTTTAGAAAGCCACAGTCTCCTTCTTTTTCAATGTATGAACAAATAGCTTAAACATTGTGCAATATTTCTGTTTGTGTTTCAAAAAACAAAATCCATTATACTGTGACATATGTGCAAATATTCTGAAACATATTTCCAGTGACAGTCAGTGTTCTCAGTTTTTGTTTGGATGCATGTGTGATTGTCACACTTTACCTAGTAGCATGAAGAACTGGACACAAAATCAGCTTTTCTCTGTCTTATCAAACGGACTCTGAAAACACAAGATATTTCATGTGTGAAAGCTGTCAGATATCGCCGGCTCCTTTCTGTGAGAGATCTAGTCTCCAGATATGGGGTAAAAACATCAACACAAAGCATTTTTGTCATGGTGTGTTGAATCAGGACACTGAGTCCATATCCAAATACTGTATAACTTACAGAGAACTTGGAAAATGATTTTAAGGCAAGACACTACAGGTGAATAGGATGAAAATTTAACTACTAGACAGCATCAAACTCTCATCAGCTGATTAATCACAGTACAATTGTTTTGCATTACAAAATTTCTGAAATGTAATGTTTAAATATGAAAACGAGGCATTAAATCTGCACTAATCTGCATTCATTTCAGGATCATAAATCTGATCATTGGATAAAGTCAGGTTGATAGTTCTTGTTTGATTTTGTTGACATATTTGAGTAAAAGGTTTTTACAGAGGGGATTTTGGATTTCTCTTTTTATCACGCCATAAATCAGAAAATACTGTCAACGGACAGAAAATAAATACATTTTCACCATGCTTCTAGGAATAAAATGTTGTAAAAATAAGTGTGAATGATATATGGACAAACCCTTCTATAAAAACCTTCAGAATATAGAGAGGTATAAAACTCTAAGTTTTGGTGTATGTAAGCGCTGCTAAAGTAGAGAAAAAACTCGATGCCTTTAAATATATGGATTTTACCATGTTTTTTAGGAATAAAATGTTGTATAAATCAGTGTGAGTGATATATCAACAAACCCTTCTATAAAATCCTTCAGAATATAGAGAGGAATAAAACTCTAAGTTTTGGTGTATGTAAATGCTGCTGAAGTAGAGAAACAAACTTCTGAACTCTACAGATGCAAATAGAACAAGTGAAATAAAACAAACACTTAAAATGTTTTTTGGATGTTTTCTTTCCACTAGTCTGAAACAACAGATGTTATTGAAGCAAAATAAGGCAAAAACTCAAAATTGACCAGTGCATGAAAAATCTATGGGTTTGTCTGTAGTGTCTTGCCTTAATCTAAAGTAGATTTGATATTTGTAAAGACAACATGCATGATGCTCACCCACTCAAATCTCTGTCATAGGGTGTTTTTCCATGCTGCTCAAGTCCCTCCTTCAATGCAAGTTTGTGGGTTTTGTCAGATCAGCAAGAGCAACAACAATAGTCTCGATCGACACCACAAATTAAGAAGAAACACTTAATGAATTGCTTTGGCAGAAAAGCAGATATGTTTATTAAGCACTTTAATGTCAGAAAAATTCAGCTCAATATAATACAGGAAATTAAATTTCAAAATGTGAAAGTTTTCAATGTACACGGTCAGCTATTTACAATCAAACTTCTCTTGCAATGAACTCCAGGCTCAGAACCAAAACAGCTGAACAAAGGAGAAAAATAAAAAAACATCAGTAATACAGATGGCTTGAGATTTCTGAATACTGTCCAGGGTTCATCTTCATCTTAAAAGGCTTATTCTCTGTCTGTCCTTGTCCCAGGCTTAGTAAAGTGCCTTTCTGTAATTCTTCAGAGGACAAGTTTTCTGATGCAGTTACACCCAATATGGCCTTACTGAGCGTCTCCTCTCATAGCAAACAGATGTCTGAAATCCACTCCACACCCGCCCCGTCCTCCCTCCCCCACAGAGAGCCACGGCTCAGAGACATGAGATCCGGCTTCACAAGACCGTGGGCTTTTTTGTGTTTTAACTTTGGCTTGAGGAGTATACATTTCAAACCCTGTCCTGAAATCCAAATATTACTGCGGTTTGCTGCTTGGCATGAGTAAAAAGCTCAATGACCTTTTGCTGACCTTATCATCAGAAGTCCCTGACGTTGCCTGCCGCTTTCTCACCGCCGCACAAACTAGGACGCGGCTTGTTGCATTTTCTTCAGTCGCTGAGAACTCTGCATTTAGCACCAAACTCTGTAGTTAACGATACACCGTCATTTGTTTAAATATGCAATTATGTAAATAGAGGAAAACAAACAAACAAACAAACAAATAAAAGACAGGTCCCACAGGGACTAAATAATGAAGTATGTAAAAGCCAGAGTTACTCTTCTTTAAGGGCATCAATAATGCTACAAACATAATATAGAGTTAAAATGGCAGAGTAAGACGTTTGTGGTTTAAAAATAATAATAAAAATATATAATAGGCAACGCCAAAACATAGCACCATGATTTTAGCAAATACAGCACACACGGAAGCGGCTTTTTCTCCGAAATAAATATGTGCGAAGAGTAAACTAAGACTGGTTTTGTGATTTTATGAGTGCGCCGAAGAACTAATGAAGACTTTCAGAGATTTAAAGATGTGAATATGACGAAGAGTTTGTGATATCTGTCAGAGGAAACAACGTACTCCAGCGGCACATTGCTGTCAGTTGCACTTATACAGGTCAAAATAAACAGAAAAATTTACATTTCTTTTTTTAAAGTAAACTCTGATAAACAATCAAAGCATTAAAAGGCAAAAAAAAAAAAACTAAATACAATTTAGATTTTTTTTTTAAAAAGAACACAAAGGAAGAAAGTGCATCCACTGCCTATTAAATATTAATGCATTAAATAAAAGCGTCTGTGTGCATCATGGTCACCACAAGAAGGCTGGAGCATCGACAGGCACGAGTATAAATTTGCATCACCGTTGGGTGATAACCCCTCTTCGGTTCTCCCACGTTCCTTTCTTCTTGAGATGTTTCACAGAGAAGTGTGGAAAATGGTTTCAGTTCTTTTGCGGATGAAAGCATTCACTTTGGCACAGTCTCTTTCTGAATGACGAATTAGGATTAAGACACCTGAAACGGCATCAAAACTACTTGGGTCAGTATTTGAGAAGCTACTGGCATTCTTACAACATGTAGATGAGTGGTTCTTAAACTTTTCTGACCAAGTACCACCTTTGATCGAATCAGGGTGTCTAAGCACTATCTAGTCGCCAAGTTTCCTTGAAAACCAACATATTTAACCAGATTTTGATTAATATTCTTGTTGTTTGGATAAATCGTGCTGCCCTTTGCAGTAGAAGAGCATCTAAAAACATACATATACCACAATAGTAGCATTTAGAATTTTGTGGTACACGTACCATAGTCTGAGAACCACTGACATAAGTTTTTTTTAAAGACAAAAGGCTTTATACGCTATATATATAACATTTATTCATATATATATATATATATATATATATATATATATATATATATATATATATATATATATATATATATATATATATATATATATATAAACTCACTGCTATAAATACTACAAAATTACAGCTTTATGTAATAATACACTGTAAATATACATGACAATCTAATAATACTGTGAATGTAAGTTACAAATGTGTTTCAGCCACAGAATAGTCTTTACACGTCATGTACTCACCAGTTATAACGGCGTCTCTTTTTTGCAATTTAACCCAGAGTCCGATCCTTCAATCTGGAGCTGTAGGGCTTGTTTCAGGCTTAATTCCGTCTCCCCTATTGGGTAATTGTCCAGAAGGTCCTGGTGGCCCCTGCTGGGAACAGTTCTGGGGACTGAAACTCTCCCAAGAAAAACCTGGTTTCCCTGTAGGTGGTAGTTGGGGTTGGTCATAATACCGTTCCTCTTCTTCTCTGCACAGCTCTGGGACTGAATATAAAACTGCTCCTGCGATTGGACAGAATCCAGAGTGCTGGATCTTCCCACCATGATCTTACATTGAGGATCTTTAACTGCAATGTTGGACACTGGCTTATTGAGCACAAGCCTTTTATCAAACTGAGTCAGTTCGTACTCAAGTACCTGGTTCTGTGAATAAGAGCCATTCTTGCTCTTCTTCTTCTCACCAGATGTTCCTTTGTTTGAGCAGTTTTGGCCATTCTTGGATGCTTTGGTGGACTTGAGGCCTGGCTTCACCTGGCTCCAGTCATACTCGCTGGTTGGAGAGCCAGGCTGAGTGCCGATGGACCTGGTGGTGGAGGAGGGAGAAACGATGGATTGACGACTGCGACTGCGAGGCAGTGAATGCTGCTGTATCTGTTCAATAAAAGATAGGGCATGGACGCTGTCAATGGGGACAGTCTGGGCAGTTGCAGTGGATGAGGTGGTCCTCAACGAAGAGTTCTTTGAACTTTTGAGTGAGTTATTGGAGAGGGAGGACTTCTGTCGGTCCACTGTTGAGTCTGGAGACTCTGACGGTGAGCTGAAAGCATGAACAGGTCCGTTGGATTGTCCTCGCCCTGCTGAATGCATATCGCCAGCTCCTGTGCTTCCAGAGCTGCTGGACTTTATAGTGAGCGACTGCACTTTCCCAGCAACCGAAGCGGGCGTTTGCTGCTCCATGGTGTGAACAGGAGACGGGTTGCAGCCATTGAGACTCGTGGCGCCATATTTCTCCAAGAGTTTGATTATGGAGGTGTGACCACCCTTGGCTGCCACTCTCATGGCAGTGCGTCCAAACTGATCAGCGTGATTTGGATCTGCACCATGCTCTAGAAGAGTCTGTACCACATCAATGTGCCCCTCTTGAGCAGCGATGCCCAGAGCTGTAGCACCCTGGTTGCATGTGTGGTCTACAACGGTGCCATTGTCAATCAAGATTTGAACAATTTTTATGTGACCCTGCCAAGCTGCCGACTGGAGGGCAGAGCGTTTCTCATTATCACATGAGTTCACATCCGCATGGTAGTTGATTAGCAACCTGACCATCTCTACATGGCCTTGCCAGCATGACACATGCAAGGCCGTTCTTCCTTCCAAATCACTGGCCTCAACATTGGCTCCATTTTCGAGGAAGTACTCGGCCATGGCCAGCTGATTCTCAAGTGCCAGGATGTAAAGAGTTGGGCGACCGTCTGCATCTTTGAAGTCAATATCCGCCCCATGGCTCAGCAACAACTCCACAATGTCTCGATGTCCTTCGAGCGCTGCAACTCTGAGAGCGTTTCTCCCATCGTACCCTCTCTGGTCAATACACGACTTGTTCTCCAGCAAGATGTGCACACAGTCGTAATGACCCTCTTGAGCAGACAGAATCAAAGGGATACGTCCATCATTGTCAACCTCTGTGCAGCGGGCACCTTGTTCAATAATTGCATCACAAACTTGCCTGTGTCCCTCAAAAGCGGCCATGTGCAATGGTGTCCAGCCTGCATCATCCCTGTGGTTTTCATCCAGTCCTCTGTCCAGCAGAGTTCGGACGACCTCCACGTTCCCCTGTGCAGATGCAATGCTCAGCACGGTCCTGCCTTCACTGTCAATACTGTCCACCGCCGCACCCCAGAAAAGCAGAGTGTTGACAACAGAAGCATGTCCCATAGATGCTGCAGCAAGCAAAGGTGTTCTCCCATTGTTATCAGTGTGATCAACATCCGCTCCTCCTTCTAGAAGCAGATCAACCACATCCACATGGCCTTCGTAGGCAGCCACCAGAAGCGGGGTCATGCAGTCCTTGTCGCAGTGGTCCACCTCGGCTCCACGGTCGATCAGCAGGCTCACGACTGCGCCGTGGCTTTGCTGGCTGGCACACAAAGAGCAGCGACGGAGAGCGCCGTCCTGCCATCCACATCCTCATGGTTGACCTCAGCTCCATGATCTAACAGATGCTCGACAATTTCTCTGTGGCCCATGTATGCTGCAGCGATCAACGCCGTTCGTCCTTCATTATCCGCCTTGTTGACTTCAGCTCCATGTTGAAGAAGGTTGAGGACAATATCTTCATGACCTCCCCAAGCAGCAGCTCTCAGGGCAGTTCTACTGTCAGCATCTGCGCAGTCCACTTTAGCACCTGCATACAGGAGCGCAGACACAACTTCCGAGTGACCTCCCCAGGCTGCAGACCTAAGGGCGGTCCAGCCGTCATGGTCCGTGTGATTGATGTTAGCGTCACACCCGATGAGACAGTTGACCACCTTGGTGTGGCCTTGTCTAGCTGCCAGAGTAAGTGCTGTCTGCCCATGGTTGTCCGCCAACTCCATGTCGGCTCTCCTGGAGATGAGAAGGTTCACAACATCCAGATTTCCACTGTAGGCAGCATTGGCTAAAAGAGTTCTCCCGCTGGAGTCAGTTTGATTAACAGAAGCGCCATTATCTAGAAGAGTTCGAATAGAGTCCTCGCGTTCCAAGGCCTGTTGCAAAATGCACGAAGCGTGGTCATCTTCGTTGCTGACGTGTGCCCCAGCTTTGACTAGTAGTTGGAGTACCTCCTGTTCTTTTGGGATTGAAGTGGACAGGGAGTCTTTAGCAGGGGTGCCATTCCACACCATCCAAAGGGCGAGATTAAAGGGCTCGATCTGCAGGTTCGAGTTGATCAGGTGAAAGGCAAACTCCTGCACCTCCAGAGGTTTAAGTTGTTTTGCTCTGCAAGTGTAACTCATGGCCATCATTCGGTGTCCTTCTGCTGCATTGCAAAGGTATTTTTGTGTGCAGTGTTTAACGTCCAGGAGCCATTCAGCAAAGCTGTAGTGAAATAAGATCTTAGTACTGCCAAGTCCATCAATAAGCAACTTGGAGAGAATGTCCATTTTCTTCTGAAAGTCCTCCATTGTCAAAGTCATGTTTTTAGTCCAGACTGCATGATAGAGCTCCCTGACAGTCAGCGGCCTGCAGGCAGCCAGAATCACATTTAGGATTGGCTGGACTTTGGCAAACTGCTTTCTGACAAACAGTCTCTGGCAAAGCCAAAGGTAGAGTCCATTCAGTGTCCCTGGGATGTCTCGGATTTCCCGCAGCATGATGAAGTTCTCAACCACTCCATCAAGAACTCGCTCAAGGTATAGGAAGCAGCCACTGCTCTTGATGTGAAGCTGGTTCAGCATCTCTGCTGTCTCCTTGGTGAGGTGTTGCCGTAGGGCCTCCTCCTGGTCTAGGCGGTGGAGGATATATTGCTGCACATCTTTTACGATGTAGGCCTTCCGTAGGTCGTCTAAGCTGATCTTTCTGAATCCTAAAAGAAGGACAGAGACAAAAGATGATTAGTTTGGCCTGAAGTCTGTACAGAAGATTGCTAGCGTCACATTTGGTCACAGTAAGATTTTCTAAGAAGAAACAAAGAGACAAAATCTAGAAGAAAAAAATCAATAAGATGATAGCTATGAGTATCAGCCTGAGAATTTCACAGCATTTACTTAATTCTAGAAAACTGGGACATGAGCAGACAACATTGACTTTGCATATTTTATCTGGTGATGTCAGCTACAATCTGAGGTGTGTTTTCACAAAAGATTAAGTTTTAAGTAAATAAATTAGTTTCGCTTTGGACATGTGCTCAAAAATACAAAATTTACAGTCATGTTTGCATACCCCCTTTGTCTCCTAAATTGCAGAACTCATATAAATATAAGAGATAAAGATATAAATAGATAAAGATGTATATTTCCCACAAGACAAAATAATACTAATTTACATTATTTATCCTGTTTCTAGTATGTTGTTGTCTTCTTATCAATAAATATTTGCACCTATCGTATTTTTTCTGAGTTTTGTGTGTCCCTCAATTGTGAAAAGCTCAAAATGTGCTTTTTCTAAAGAACAGTGGCAGCTACACTACTCAAGACAGGATCATTTATGTTCATTCAGTAGTTCTTTTGCTTTGTAGAATATATCTGTTATGTGAAAGAGCTTCATCAAGCTAATACTAAATAAAAAACAAAATGCATTATTTTTAAATGTTAAACATCTTGCAGATACCACGAGGAATGTAAACTTATACACTCAACTGTATCAGCAGTATTGCAAACACACACACACACACACACACACACAGGGACCTTCATCTTCATGCACAATATACAAAACTCAAGACCAGCAGTGACTGATAAAGGCAGTTTTCTTGCAGAAAGGATGATTGGAATTTGCTTTGTTTTCTCTAGAAAATAAAACAAGATGTGTAATGATTCCTGTGGCAGAACTAGGTCACATCTGCAACTTCACAAAGTATGAGGCGCACTCAAGAGTTTCACATAAACTGTAAAAAGACTTTTTCAAAATAAAACAAGGCCAAACCAAGGGTTTTACAAACAAGCACTTATGCCAACAGATGTCAAGGCATTCTGCTTTAGATAAGTGTAAATTCCATAGTTTTTTTTCAGGGTCGGCATGCATGTTTAACAGTGGTCCAAAGGGCAGATCGAGCATTTTATGCACAGATTTTATTTACAGTTCCCATGGACTCAAGACTCACCGAGGTCAAAGGAAAGGAAAAAACATGAACTCCTCTAAGGTTGTTCACATATGTCTCAATCCTTCTGTAGACCCACTGGTGGGAGAGCAGCAAAACATTCCTTTTCCATGTAATTTAATTGGTTGCTCACTCATACAATCTATATGAGTCCATTTTCTATGGGAAAGAGGATAAAAATAGGCCTACTTCCTCTTTAAAAGAAGCATGTTTACAACAATCCCAAGTAAATACAATACTCTTTTCAAGCCAAACCCCAGAAAAGTGTTTCAGTCCTTCAGAAAGACAAACCAGCAACACAAAAACAGAATACAGATTACATCTTTCCTGGCCGGTCCCTTAGCGTTTGAAAAGTTCACAAAACCCCCTTGAATGAGATTATATAACGTCCATCTTTCTGAAAGGGCTCAGGAGTTATTTTCTTTGTCTTTGGTGCTTGAGGCCTGAGGCTGCCGTCAACAGCTGAGGTTTCCCAAATAAAACCTGTGTGAAATCTAAACCAGGGCATGAATGACAACACAGGCACACCTGTGGACAATCATCCCGCCTTCATGCCATCTTTTTTCCTCTTCTCCTTCATACCATTGGCTTTTAATATCCAGTTATAGAGTTCATTAGAGCCCACCCACTTTTCAGCTGCGGTGGTTCTGGAAGTATTTTTCCCATAGGGATTTTTAGAAAGTCTTTGTTCAAGCATTATAAGCCATGAACCAATCCAACCAGCTAAGATAAGAATCACAACATTACAAACTGATTTGAAGCAAAAATGTAAATCAATCAGACAATAAGACAAAAGTACAAGACTCTGTTCTTAACAGCTTTAGTGAGGGAAGAACTACAATCCCATGAAGCATTCAAATGACATTCAAATTAAAAGGATGGAGAAATTTAAAAATGTTGGTTGTGCCATATTTATACAAATATGTAAGTATTTTGAGAGCATTTACGTGACTCGATTACGTCATTTGCGATGCTTCATGGGAGTGGGTGGAGCTTCACAAGAATGGGTTGTGCTAAATATATTTTGGCACAATTTGCTCGCTGCAATTCTGGTGGAATTTTCTCTAAAGCATCATGGGTAATTTAGTTTTCACAATGAATTCTGCTATTAAACAAGATTCTTTAAAGCGGTCCTATTATGTTCTTTTACAAAGTCTTGATTTTGTTTTGGGGGTGTACTAGAACATGCTCTCATGCTTGGTGGTTTGAAAAATGCATAAAATGCAATAATTTTTCACATAATTTACATTATTACAATACCTCTCTCCCCAGCCTGGCACAAACGACTCAATTAGTTCCGGGTTTGATGAAGGCCAACCTTCCGAAAAACGAAATGTGTTGTGATTGGTTAGCTGTCCCAGTGCGTTGTGATTGGCGAAGAACTTAGACGGTGTTTCAGTGCTGCCCCGCCCCTTGCCAAAGCAGCAAGTTCGTCAATATTGCCATATCAATTCAGACCCCGAGAATATTGAGGATCGCGCAGAAACTTTGCACGCACGGATATTGCAAGACATATTAAAGTGGTAACATTATTGTTATTTTTTTATGGCTAAATCACGTTTTAGATAGGATGTCAACAAGAGCTTAAAAATAACTGCATTTACTATGTACAGATAATTGCAACGGTAATATGTATTATGTTTATTGTTCTTTAATTCTAACATTATAACATGAATTGCAGTTAAACTGTTATACAGTTTAATTTATTTATACCATAGTCCCGTAGTTACACCATTTATGGCTGTATATATATATATATATATATATATATATATATATATATATATATATATATATATATATATATATATATATATATATATATATATATATGCAAATTAATTCTCTGCCAGCAGGAGGTGCTGTTGGAGTGGGAGAGATCGAGGTTTCCCGGTAACGCTGTACACAAAGCAGCGCTCCGCTCAAAAACGCTGCTTTATCAGACATTACATGCAAGATGAAATGAAAATGACATCCACAATTTTCTGAAGACAGTCGGTTTCCTTCAGAAACACAGTGATATAAAAACACTCGCACCGGGTTTAGATTTTGAAACGTGCAGTGCTCAACCAAGCGTTCTCCCCACCCCCCAACCATTTGAATTTCTGTAGGCGGGATTTATTTTAATGATATTCAAATGGGACGCTTTGTGATATCACAAACACCGGAAAACAACGCTGTAGTCCAAACGAGCCGTTAGTTGTAGTTCTTGAAAAGGCATTTTTTTAAAAAACAAAATATCTCCCTTTGGAGTGGACTTTGAGATTTGTAACTTTGTAGATATTTTTATGCCCAAACATACACACTACACACTGACTAAAATTAAAAAAGTGAAAAAGCATAAGACCCCTTTAAAAAATGTTTAATTAATACGTTGAATGCGAACAGATGGGGTCGATAAAAGCATATACAGTAGATTAATAACCTCCGAGCTCACAACAGGTCTTTCTTTGAAGATTTATTGTTAAAAATCAATGCCCCTCTGGAGAAAATGAATACAAATTTTACTTCCAAAACCTGACTGTTGCACTCTATTGCATAACATTTCACTCCAGTTCACCATAAAACCCTTTAAATGAAGTCACACTGGTCACTAGCCTGTAGTGCAGTTTACAACCCATGTTCTCTCTTTGAGCCCCGGCGCGTCTGAGGCTTGCTTTTGTCATTAGTGAAATAACTGACCCAGACCTTCACCCTGCCTTCAAAACACACAACAGTCTCCAAGCCTTCAGCCTGTGCGACTCCAGATGAAGGAAATAGAAAGGCTGAAAGAGGAAGGGGCCTTGTAGGGGGACTAAAAGTGGGGCAGTGGAACAGATGACCCAAATATGTTATTTGGCCGGCGGGTCCTGCACGTAACTAACTCGTCTGTTTAAGTGGGTTGAAGGGATGTTGGGCTTGGAAAGCTGCCACTGGTTAAAGAGTTCACTGGGTTTAGAATACGATAACAAATTACTGTCTAGTAAATACTGGAAGCATTTCAAGAGTTCATCTTTTTAGTCTTCTAAAAAAAAAAAACCTGGAGCCAACTAAACCTCTTTCATTATGTTTTGAGCATCCTCCCAAACACATGTACTTTCAATCAGAGGCGGGAGGTCGAGGAAACCCCGACAGAACGCCGGTGCCCAAACTGACCCTGTTCTCCATGTTTCCAATGAAGAAACTGTGAAACTTATTCTTATTAATACATTATATAATCAATACAATAATACTATATTGCATCATATGTATGAATTAATTGCTATATTTGACTGTTTTACTTTGGGGTGGGTGTGGGTTCTAAAATGATCTACATTTTGTTTTATTGTTAATTAATGACTAACTCTGAAATTCTAAATTTATAAAGTTATATTAAATTACATAATTATTAGTTAATTAAAAATAAATCAAAACCATTTTATGTTAAGAATTGTTAAATATAGGTTCCAAACATATAAGCAATTATAAGGTAATAAAAGGCAACAAAGAAACATTACAAGCACTGAACGAAAAGTTCAAGTATAAATTTGAGTATAAATTCAATCTACACATTCATATAAAAAAAAAAGTTTCCTCACTTTTTCCTCACATAACTGCACTGTAATCATATTTAAAGTTGTTTTCCTTCAGTTTCATCTAATCAAGAATTATTAAACCTTTTTTTTTCCTGTCAGTTTTTTACCAAACTATCATTAAACATAAATAAACATCTGCTGCTTTATTCTGCTAAATATATAAATTGACAAAAATGAATTAAGACTGATTTTTAATAATGAGATAAAATAATATATTACAATGAAACACGCAGTGTAGTCTATTTTTTTGGTAATAGTATAACATCACCGTGTTGTGCAGATCAATTCAACAACACAGTAGATTAAATCAGCAGTGTAGGCCTATATCGATATGAATAAACCACATTATTTGTTTTTCCAAGGGCAGTCAGGGATTTTTCTTTTTTTCTTAGGCATTATTTTTGATGACAGTGGCAGGTTTAACAGGCTGTATTCACACAGATCTATTTTAACAGATCACGTTTTGTCTTGTCCTTAACACATAATACAATAATCGTACATCATAAAATGCAAGTGCATTTGCGTTTTTGTCCCATCTGAACAGCAGGTCAGAAACTCAACAACACCTGCTGATAAAGCCGTCGAATAACAACATCCACCCTGCCGTTATATTCAGGAGATGCTGCAGGCTGTTTGGGAGGAAACTGGATCTTCCACCATAAATGAATTCATCAATCATGCGATAGAGCGACAGACAGGTGTGCTTACATAAGGAGTGGCCACTGTGAACAACACTCGGGTGTGTGAACTTCACATGCACGTATACAGACAGCTTGTGTTCTCACAGGAAAGAGATTTCACAAACGAGATCTCTGACATGAACATTATAGTCAATGATCAAAACAGTCATTAGATGCAGGCCTGCTTCTGAGTTAAGAGGGTGTTTCTGAGATCATCTCCCGTTGATGTGATCTTTCCAGTCCGGCTGAAATAGAGACGCAAGCGGCACAGAAACCCTAAACCCCAGGCACATGTGTGTCTTGATTACGTGCTATTTTAACTCGCTCTCTGTACATGCGGTGAGGGTTTTGCATGAATGAAACATCGCTCGCCCTCAGCCGCCCGACAACATGCAAGCGTCCGCTGCCCCGCGTTTGTAATTACGCCAGTCGAGCAAAGTTTCCTAAAATACACTTGAATCAGCAAACTTCCCAAACGCAAGCCGCCCAATTCAGCGCTCAAGTGTGTGCGTTCTGCTCCAAATACAGCGTTCAGATTACACACAAGCGCTTCAGCAGTGTTGAGTCAGAGAACCGGGCCGCTCTCACACAGAACGAGAACTAAAATCATTATATACAAACATAAAATCATGTACAGACATGTTCTCTGCTGCAGACCGAGATGAAAGACGGTTGCGCTATTGTTGAACCAGATGCAATGATACTGTAGTATAATAGTGCACTAGCTATTTTCTTTTACTTTTCACTGAACACAGCTACAGTTAAGTACAGATTACATTGTATTGAGTGTTATTTAAATTGCAGATGAAAACTCAGATGCTCTGAGATCAAAACAAGTGAACATTTACCGTTAGCAATAATCTAGACTCTTTATAATTATTCAATAAATAATAATAATAATAATAAAAAAATATATATTGTAAATATAAAATTATATAATATATAAAAAGTTCAGCAGTACACTTCTAACAAGGTCATGCCAAAAAGTTGAATATACATATTCTTAAATACTGATTTGTTTTTTTAAGTTATGATAAAATATTCCAATAATAATATTCCTTTTGTTTTTATTTAGTAATTTTTATATTTATATTTATGTACCTGGCGGCCACTTTTATGCAGTTTTATCCAGGAATATGACATTGTCTCAAATTCAACACATTAATAAATAAAGACAAAAAATTATAAAGGAATTAAATATGAAATTTTGAAGTAGAAACACTGAAATAGTATTTTAGCACCTAGTCCAACAGTCTTTATTTATTTAAAAAAAAGTGTAGGTTTGTCAGTTCAATCCAAAAAAATAAAAAGAGAAGCTGTTAAAAGGCCTCATCCAATCAGAACAGAGGCTCATCATCAGTCCGATGACAGCTCAAGGATCAGGATGTTTGCAGGAAAGACAGGAGACACCAGGCACTTCCTGCTCTCTCTGCCAGCACGAGGCGTGCATCTCTTCAGTCTCCTCCTCTAGAACGAGCTGCACTTCAGGCATCTCTCTTCTCCATCACTTCAGAGGGTCTCACTGTGTGTGCTGTGTTTCTCTCTGGAGGCACGGACAGAAGACGGAGGGTGCGGCTTTGACGCCGTTTTTTTTTTTAAAAGGACTGCATTTCTAAGGCAGACTCAGCAGTCTAGAGCATGATGGGATATGATCGCACACACTCAAACACTCCTGGACCTCATGCTGGAGAGTCTGGCCTGTCACCAAAAACAATACAACACAGCCTGACCAGAAAGAGAGAGAGAGAGAAACTCCAAGGGAAGGAAACTTGAAGATTGTGGAGACGCTCAGGGAGCAGACACACACTTCACCTGTGGACAAGGGGCCTGTGTGTGTGTGTGTTTTTCTTTCTGATCTGTGGTGATTCCCAGCACTGCAAGTGGAAAATGAACCATTCATATATGAGTGATTCAAAAGCATATTACAGTCAGCAACCTTTTTGTCATGAGGTGCCATTTTTAGTGTTTCTAGTTGATCACTGTGCCGATACACATTAATAATTGAGCAGTACCAATAACAGCTTATAAAAACTGAGCAGCAAATCAATATATTAGAATCATTTCTGAAGGATCATGTGACACTGAAGACAGGAGTAATGATGCTGAAAATTCAGCTTTGATCACAGAAATAAATTACAATTTAACAGATATTCACATAGAAAAGTTATTTTAAATTGTAATATTTCACAATTTTTACTGTATTTTTGTGTAGTTTTACTGTATTTTCTGTTTTCAATAAATGTTCTTGTTAATGTTCTTATTTAAAAAACAATTTGAAATTATACACAATATTATTTCACAATGTTTACTGTATTTCTGTAGTTTTACTGTATTTTCTGTTTTTAATAAATGTTCTTAATATTCAACTACACAATTGCATAAATATGTTCTAAGCTTTTTCAAGTTAATAAAAATGTATTAAAAAAAAAAAAGTTAACTTACAAATTAAAAATGTAACAGTTGAGACATAAAGATCCATATTTTCACTGCATTACAATATCAATCACAAACTTGCTTATTTGATTAACACAGAAATTGTGCAAAAAAAAAAAAAAAAAAAACTTTCCAAAATTCTAAAATCAGTTTATTTTCAGGTGTAAATTATACTTTAAATAACAGTTTCCCGAAGCGACTGTGCTGAACACCACTGTAAGTGTGTTTGTGCTTCACTGTGATTTGTGTGTGAAATGCTGAAAAATGCTAGTTGTGATAGCAGTAACTTTATTTGTGAAAGAGAAACAGCACTCAAATCACGCAGCATGATGAAGCGTCTGAAGTGATTAACACTGTGTGCATATTAGCTCTGATCAGGTACTGACATTTGTATTAAGAATAACTAATTTCATTGGTATTTCAGCTTAAATGAGATGTTATTGTGCCAACCCCACTTCAAACTCATTTACGCCGGCAGCAGAGCGACACATGACAGTTCTGCACTGTTTCCCACAGATTAGCCTTTGACCCCTGAGCCCCCGTCGCCATGGGAATGGCACAGAGGTCACAGAGATCGGCCCCTCACACCCAAACACTGCTAACGGTCAAACGTGTTAATGAATAAGCGTGTGCGGGTGAATCTGACATCTGACCCGACTCACAGAACACAGCTGCGCTGCTGGATCAGCGTCTCTATCAGACTCTGAATACTGATAATGATGAAGATCATAAACTGACTCTTACATTAGAAGCTCAACACAACAGTATGCTTTCAGAAGCACTCAAATGTTGCTTCATAACTGTAAAAATCTTTTAGTTTTCTATGTGAATTTCTGTGATCAAAGCTGAAATTTCATCATAATTGCTCCAGTCTTCAGTGTCACATGATCTTCAGAAATCATTCTAATATGCTGATTTGCTGCTCGAGAAACATTTCTGATTATTATCAATGTTGAACACAGTTGTGCTGCACAATATTTTTGTGGAAACGGTCATACATTTTATTTTTCAGGATTCACAGATGAATAGAAAGTTCAAAAGAACAGAATTTATTTGAAATAGAAATCTTTTATAACATTATAAATGTTTTTAGTGACAGTTTTGGTCAATTTAATACAGCCTTGATGAATAAAAGCATGAATTTCTGAGTGAAATCATATTGGATGAGTCATGATTTTATCTTTCAGGATCTGATTGGATCATTGCTGTATTTGCCGTGATGTTACTAGCTAATATGTTTCTGGAGTCTTAACTCGCTGGGGTATATTTGTAGCAATAGCCAAAAATACATTGTATGGGTCAAAATTATAGATTTTTTTTAATGCCAAAAATCATTAGGATATTAAGTAAAGATCATGTTCTATGAAGATATTTTGTGAATTTCCTTCTGTAAATATATCAAAACTTAATTTTTGATTAGTAATATGCATTGCTAAGAACTTCATTTTAACAACTTTAAAGGTGATTTTCTCAATATTTAGATGTTTTTGCACCCTCAGATTCCAGATTTTCAAATAGTTGTATCTCAGACAAATATTGTCCTTTTGAAAAATTGACACTTATGACTGGTTTTGTGGTCCAGGGTCACATATTAACATTTGCCACCAGAAGCCTTACATTAGCAGACAATGGAGTAATGAGTGCAATAAGAGCAGGAGAGTGTTATTCAGAGTGAATGTTGATGTCATGTTGACTTTAGAGCAGGTGTTTATAATCTGTGGTTAAATGCAACTGATTTTAATGCTGGACACGAACCACTTTGGGATTTCAGTTGATCTTCTGGTCTAAGGTCAGTGTTTACTGGTCACGGATGTTTACTGTGAGCCACCACACACACACACACACACACACACACACACACACACACACACACACACACACACAGAGAGAGTATTTTTACTGCAATCTGACCTGGATTCTGAAAGCCTGCAGCCTGTTTCTGTGCTGAGACCATTCACTCACACACACACGCGCACACACACACACACACACACACACACACACACAAAACTAAATAACCTCACATAATTTCTTCTCAATCCAGCTGTGATGTCATCAGAAACACAACACAAACAATTGCCAAATGACTGCACAACATCGCAACACTAATATCAGCTTGTGGTTTGCAAAAATGAACACATAGCAGATGAAATAGAGAGAGAGCAGCTCATATTTTCAGTGTTTTATAAAAAAATAAATATTGCAACATTTGAAAGTCAAATCCACAGTGAAGAAAAGAGCATTTACTAAAACTAAACTGTAAAAACGTCTCATCCAAAAACACATTTACACATAAATGGCATGGATTCAAATGTGTCAATGGCCACGTACAAACGGTCTCAGCAATGGATGCTCTGCAGTGAATGGGTGCCGTCAGAATGAGAGTCCAAACAGCTGATAAAAACATCACAATAATCCACACCACTCCAGTCCATCAGTTAACATCTGGAGAAGACAAAAGCTGAGACAAATCCAGCATTAAGACGTTTTTAACTAAAACACAAGTCTATAATCCATAATAACGCTTCCTCCAGTGAAAGTGCGTCTGCTGTTGTCTCTCACATCAAAATCCAGCCACATATTTGTTTAGAGCTGTTTTGTGCAGATTTCTCTCCTGATTCACACCAGAACACTTTTCACTGGAGGAAGCGTTATTATGGATTATAGACTTGTGTTTTAGTTAAAAACGTCTTGATGATGGATTTGTCTCAGCTTTTGTCTTCTCCAGATGTTAAGTGATGGACTGGAGTGCTGTGGAATACTTGTGGATTATTGTGATTTGGGGTGCCTCCGATTGATGGTGTACCGATCACTATCAGCCGATAATCGCTTTGGGATGTTTGATCGGCGGTTTCTAAAAAGGCCGATCTCAAGCTGATGACGCGTGTGCCGTGAAAGTTTTGACACGACGTGCAGCGGCACCGTCTCAATCCGGCGCGGGTGAAATAATTATAATGCTGAAGGTGAGGTACAATTCATATTTATTCATTAAATAACATATTAAGTAATTTGAAACTTTCTGTGAGACATAATATCATAAACAGCCTGTGTGAATCACCACACGCGCTCTCTCTTTCCCTCTCAAAATGCACAAATGGCTTCAAATCACATGGCGTCTGCATTATAAGCGAGCTGCACGCTGCATAGTTGACACAGGAATTGTCACTTGCACAATAGAGGCAGTGTCGCATCGTTATTAAAGTTTATAAATTGCTTTTCTTGTTAATTCTAGCCAGTGTTTAACCATTCAGCTCTCGCGCTCTCCTGGAGACAAGTGCACACACATAACGCCAGGTTCACACGTTTGCAGAGCATATGCGGTATTATTTCCGCGCTCATGTTAACGGATCAGAGCATGCTGTTGTGGTCCGGCAGTGCGTTCCATGAGAGGTGCGTCGGCAGCAGCGCAGAGATCGTTTCTGCACCGAGTCTATCTTTGCTGTACTGCACGCACTGAATTAAAGTGACAGTGCATTGTTTGCGGTAAATATGAACATGGATTGACATGAAAATGTAGTAATTACACTATAAATGCATATAATTAAAGTCTACTGTGGTTCACAGTCAACACATAAGGCTTTTTGGCTAGGTTTAAAGGAAAAGATCACTTTTAGATAAACAAGGCAATAATAGATGGCACTCGTGGAAGTATGGAAAGCAAAGTTCTTTATGAACCGCAGGATTGTTTATAATAAAGATTTAAATGCAAAAGAAAATGCAGTAGAGCTGACTGTTTCTGCCAGTCATAAGTTAATATATAATGTTTGTGATAACATTAGAAAAGCAGTTTAAATGTTTTGTCACTTGCTTGAGCAACTTAATATATAAATCTAGAAGTAAATGCAAAAGTAAAAAGCATTGAATAATGTGTTGCTTATTTTGCATTTTAAACACGTCTATAAAGATTGTATTACTGTAAAGAAGAATCACAATGAAAAAGCATTTTCAGTAACAATGTTTGGATTTTAAATCAAAATAATGGATAAGTGATGTGCTTGCGGTAAACAGATGGATCAGTAGTGGACTCCTGTGTGAAATCAGGCTTGTGCTGTGTGTAAGCTTTTCTGCAACAACTGCATGATTGCAAAAACAAAAATGCACTGGATGATCAAACATTTAGGTGAGATAAAAGTATATTTTTGAAAAAATGTCTAAAAAATGCCTCCCTCCACCCCACAAATTAAAAAAATCCTCTCTCACAAGAGTTAACTAAGAGGGGAATTCCCCCCACTTTCAAAAATCAAATTCAGGCACTGAATAAATGTCTAAAAATACTGATTGGAGTATCAATATAAATAATTCTACATGATAAAAAGACGGCTTTAAAAAGATCGGTATCGGTGATCGGTATCGGCAGATACTGCTTTCTGTGATCGGCCTCAAAAATCTCATTCTGACGGCACCCATTCACTGCAGAGCATCCACTGCTGAGACACTGATGCAATGCTACATTTCTCCAAATCTGATGAAGAAACAATCTCCTCCTAACCTTGAATGACCTGAGGGTGAGCACATTTTCATATTTGGGTCAACTATTTGTTTAAATGACATTTCAGTGGTGCAAGAAAATCACAGGGAAAAAGGAATAAGTCTTGACTCATTCCTGCTGGCAAAAAAACAACAAACAAGAACAAGCTCATAATAAACCGCAAAAAAATCAAAATGATTTATGTTGCAAATAAGACCAAAATACCAAAAACCCGCACCTTCCCACTTTAATAACTTCATATTCTGAAACGCTTTATGAGCAAAGCCCAAACAACAAGCCAAAAGATGCTTAATAAGTGCCAATGTAAACTAAATCAAGACTGTTTTGGTGCAAAAAATCTTGAGAAAGTGTTTGTTTTTGTAGTGCCATGCCAGATTCGACAGTCCTTTAAATCCAAGTTAAAATATAAAAATATTTTTTTTAACAACTAAAAATGCATACAATGTTTGAGATTTATTTCAAATAAAATAAAAATTATGAAAAAAGCAAAGGGTTTGAAGAAACGTCAGAGTAAGAAAATCACACAAAAGATTTAACAAACTCTGTCAATGAGGTGTTTTCTTTCAGACTGAATCCATATGGCCAAATCAAACAGCAGCGTTTATCTGTCCTCACATAACACACTCTCACTGTCTCTCTGCTCATTAGAAATATTCACACATCTGGTGCTGATTTCCTGCTGCAGGAGCTGAGAAACTCATCCAGTCTGATCTCCACTGACTCTCAGACACACAAACACACACAACGCCTTTACTTTCTAGCACTGGGAGACATGTTTTCAAATGAACATTCGTCCTAAAAAAGAAACCAATTACGTAACATAACTCATTTTTATGCAAAGCAACACAATAGCAGACTCTCTGATGCAGCACACACACAAAACTCTTAAATCTCAAGGTCTGTAATTCAGTGGAGTTGCTGATTTGATCTGATGAGTGATGTGAATGTAGGGAATAATCAGGCTGAGGTAGAGATCGTCACCTGTGAAGAGTTTGGTGATGTGTTTGTTCTGCCGGCGTGCCGAGCAGACGAGCAGCAGCCAGGGCGGGAAGAGCTCGTGATGGGCGGCCAGCAGCTCGGCGATGTTTGCTGACCTCTGATCTCTGTCTCCGGTCAAACAGCCCTCGTCCACTGAGTCCACCAGCACAAACAGAGCCTGAGACGGAGCCTTGCAGCCCAGCAGCGGCAGCAACACACACCTGAGACACAAACACACACACAGATGAATACACCCTTGTTTAAAACAAAACATGGGCAAAAGAATTGAATTTGGTCAGATTTAGCAAGTTATGTGTTAGTGTTTCATTTAACCCCAAATTTTGTATTTTCCATTTAAATTTTTCTCAATTTATTGATTGATTGCCATATCAGCTGCAATAGTGATACTCATGGCAAAATTAATAGTATGTAAATTTTCAAAGACAATTATGATTACAACATCATTTCAGTAAATTGTTACAATAAAAAAAATAAATTAAAAAAACAATCAACATACAAAAATATACATACTCATAATAACAATAGCAATATTAACAATTATATAGAATATTTCAATTTAATGCATAATAAAAATTGTGAGTGATTAATGGTTTAATTATGTTTTAATAATCAAAAAGTATATGTATGAATTAATTGAATTTATAAAAAAATTGAATTATTCATTTTTAATTTTAACTATAATACAGCCCTATAAAAAGTGTTTTGTTTTGGTTTCCAGAAATTGGATACTGTTTTATGATTTAATACAAATTTATTATCAAAACAATGTTATTATTAAAACAACAGACTCCTTTCATGTTTTGGCAAACAAAGATCTGCACAACAGACCTTTACTGTTTAAAATAAGATGAAAAATTGTGTTAAAACTATTTTTAACAATAACAATAATCAAATTAGACATTTGCAGTATGTATCGGATGATAATTTTGGGTGAAATGCTGATGAAGTGATTCAGAGCAGCTCTGGAGATGAAGTTCATGTGTTCATGTCCTCGTCAAACGTGCTTAAGTATGTGCAGTAGAGCAAACAGACACACACACAGCATGCAGATTCACATTTACACAGCGTTTATATGCTCTTTAATAGGGGTGGGAGAAAATAATCTAAAAACGATCGCGATTCTTTTTAAAATGATTTAACAATCGATTGGTTTAACTCAGCTTTGTAATTTCAACAGAGGGCGAAATGTATGTGTGTGTTCGACCCGCAGTGCCGCTGCATTAGATGACGTCATATACGCTTAAAGCCGGCGCGAGAAAGAAAGCAAAACCATGACGGAGGCAGAGGATCAAACCTCTTTCTGCACCTTCACGTTTTAAATCCCAACTGCTGGGAAAACATGACTAAACATGACTGAAATGGTATGCAAAGTAACATAGCACTTTATTTCAGAAAGTATTTCTTCCGCTCATTTTGTTGAACATTTGACTATTATATCCATGTGCAAGTTCAGGGTTTTGCTACTTGAAAGTTTCATGGTTCAAGGTACTTTAAATAAACACTGTGTATGTGTATGCTCCTGAAATAAAAGTTTAGAAAGATGTGATGCATTGTTTTTTGTTAATATGACTCATCATATACAGTCTCTTTTAAGGGTATGTCATTTTTCATTGTCTAGTCTTTAATAAGCAAACAAAAATCACAATAAATTGTAATATCGAATCGTAATAGTGACTAAGATGTAGGGGTGGGACAATAAATCGATATGGCGATATATCGCGATTCTTCTCAGTGCGATACGATAATCGATATCTCGCGCCAAATATCGATATTTTAATTATTATAATAAGGTTTTCCGTCACTATATGAGTATATGAGAGTGCGCCGCCGGTGCGTCCAGTTTTATGTGAACAGCACTGGATGCTCTCCCTCTCTCTCAGATATTACAAGTGTGAGTTATGCCGTGTGAACATTGGGCACCGACCGGCAGAAACATAAATCTGCACCTATGGCATGGAGGACGAAATAAAACCTTGTCAGAGACATAATGCGGCGCAGAAGTGTGCAGTGTGTATATATATTGAAATAACGAACCTGAGAGCGCAAAAGATGTGAACGGCTATTTCTTCTTCGTTTATGATGAGAGGAGTAGAAAGGTTGAGAAAGCACTCATATTATATTATATCGGTTTATCTATCTATCTAGTTTTTTTTCTGTTTGATAAGCACATTGAGTCACACATTAGTCACATTGATAAAATGTGTTTGTTTACACACAGAGAAAAAGAAAAGTGTACGCTTTTAATAAGTATAAGAATAAACTGATTAATTTAGCCTACTCAACATGTTAAAATTGATTTACATAACTTTTTTTTCTGTTTTCTCTAACAGTTTGGACTTGAATAAAGAAAGAAAACTTGCACTTGACCTTTTCACAGGCATTTTGTTAGACAGATATTGTGATGTATCATTATAGGATTTTCTAGAAATATATTGATTATCGCAGAATTGCTGTATGGTGATATTATCGTTATCGTGAACCATGTATCGTGATTATATCGTATCGTGAGGTACCCTGCGATTCCCACCCCTACTAAGATGTGTTTTTTTTATTGTGACAGTTTGTATATTAAGTGTATCATTCAACTTTTTCTCATGGTCTAGAGTTAAAAACAAAAATCGTAACACGTAGCAATATCGAATCGCAATACTTGTAGAATCTAAATTCTTTCAAAAAAATAATTAAAATTAAAAAAAATAAATAAATAAAAATAGCAATACTTATCGCATCGGCACCCAAGTATCGTGATAGTATCGAATCGGGAGGTAGGTGTATTGTCTCATCCCTACTCTTTAATATTCAGACAATAGTCCATATTGAGATTTTAATGAGTGTACTTTTGATTTATTCATCCAAATATTGTCCAAATTCCACGTTATACAGTAAATTCCATCCTCATGACTCACTCTCATCAGCTCTGTCTGTTGACCCGTGTGTTTGTCCACTCATTTCCTGTTTGTTTCTGTCATTATATCAGTTAAATGGACTCGATTATCCCTGCTGGAGTCACTGCCATCTGATCACTACAGAAGACTGACATGAGGTTTTGTTTGTTTTTAAATCTGATATTTGTACAGTAAAATCATGACTTATGTGCACATGTGTGTCTGATCTCATCTGTCTCTACACAACCAGCAGCAATAAAGCAGTCATATCACTCATCATATCACTGCTCCGTTATTGTAATACTGTGTATCTGACTGAATACACAGATCAGAATCAGAAAGAGCGTTTATTGCCAAGTATGTCTGCGCATACAAGGAATTTGTTTTAGTGTCATAAGCTTCCAGAGACAACAACGACACACAGAAAATAAAAATAAGTTGAAAATAAAAAAAATACACATATATAAATATAAATAAACAAAAAAAATTGAAAAAGAAAAATAATTTGAAACAAATGATTGTATGTACAGTTGTGCTATAGATGACAGAATGGGATAGAATAGAAGGAGATGCAGGGATGTACTAGGATGGAGGTGGTAGCAAATAAATAGAAGGTTATTGCAGATTGTTATGCATAATGGGGGGGGGGCATTTAACTGTTCATAAGGTGGATTGCCTGGGGAAAAAAACTCTTCTTGTGCCTTGTTGTCGGGGCTCTGCAGTGCCGGCCAGATGGCAAAAGTTCAAAAACCGTTGTTGGGCTTTTTTTTTTTACAATGGAATTAATGTGAGTGTCCCTATTCAGGTCCTGAGAGATGATGGATCCCAGGAACTTAAATGTCTCCACTGCAGTCACAGTGCTGTCTATGATGGTGAGTGCAGGGGGGTTTCTCCTGAAGTCCACGATCATCTCCACTGTTTTGAGCGCGTTGAGCTCCAGGTTGTTTAGACTGCACCAGACAGCCAGCTCTTTAACCTCCTGTCTGTAGGCAGACGTCACCGTCCTGAATGAGGCCGATGAGTGTGGTGTCGTCTGCAAATTTCAGGAGCTTGATAGAGGGGTCTTTAGAGGTGCAGTCGTTGGTGTAGAGGGAGAAGAACATATCCCTGAGGGGCACCAGTGTTGGTAGAGCGGCTGTTTGACGTGGATTTCCCCAGCCTCACTAGCTGCTGCCTATCTGTCAGAAAGCTGGTGATCCACTGACAGATAGAGCTAGGGACAGAGAGCTGGGTTAGTTTGGTCTGGAGGAGTGTTGGGATGATGGTGTTGAAGGCCGAACTAAAGTCCACGAACAGGATCCTCACACAAGTCCCTGATTTGTCCAGGTGTTGCAGGAGGTAATGCAGTCCCATGTTGACTGCATCATCCACAGACCTGTTTGTTCGGTAAGCAAACTGCAGGGGGTCCAGTAAGGGTCCAGTGATGTCCTTCAGATAAGCCAGAACCAGTTTTTCAAATGACTTCATGACGACAGACGTTAGACCCACAGGTCTGTAGTCATTGAGTCCTGTTATCTTAGGTTTCTTTGGAACAGGGATGATGGTGGAGCGTTTGAAGCAGGAAGGGACTTCACACAACTCCAGAGATCTATTGAAGATCTGTGTGAAGATGGGGGCCAGCTGGTCAGCACAGATTTTCAAGCAGGCTGGTGTCACACCATCTGGGCCTGGTGCCTTCCTTCTCTTGTTCTTCCTGAAGACCTGGCGCACATCTTCTTCACTGATCTGAAGTACAGGAGTGGGGGAGAGGGGAGGTGTTAACGGTTGTGTAGAGAGATGGTAAGGACTGGTGTGGGGGGTTTCAAATCTACAGTAAAACTCATTCAGGTCATCACCTCTGTGCTGGGGGATGGTGTACTGTACTGAAGCGGAGTCATTGGAAGTGAACTGATCTTCCAGCTTTTTTGCATAGGTCCTTTTAGCCACTCTAATCTCCTTATTCAGTGTGTTCCTGGCCTGACTGTAGAAGACTCTGTCCCCATTTCAGTAGGCGTCCTCTTTGGCCTGACGATGGTGTCTGAGTTTTGCTGTAAACCATGGCTTATCATTGTTGAATGTTACATAAGTCCTGGTGGGAATGCATATATCCTCACAGTAACTGATATATGAAGTTACAGTCTCTGAGCTCATCCAGACTGGTGGCAGCAGCTTCAAAAACACTCCAATCAGTAAGGTCGAGACAGGCTTGTAAAACCCGCTCTGTCTTTACCACAGGTTTAGCAGATTTCAGTTTTTGCCAGTAGGTCGGTATAAGATGAACCAGGCAGTGATCAGAGAGCCCCAAAGCTGCCCGTGGAAGAGAGTGGTATGCATTCTTTATTGTTGTGTAACAATGGTCCAGTATATTACTTTCTCTGGTGGGACATGTAACATGCTGTCTGTATTTTGGCAGTTCACGTGAGAGATTTGCTTGATTAAAGTCCCCGAGAATGATTAAAACAGAGTCTGGGTGTTGTTGTTCTGTGTCTGTGATCAGATCAGCCAGTTTCTGTAAAGCTGAGCTCATGTGTGCTTGCGGTGGAATGTAAACACTCAGAGAATGAACAAGCAAAACTCCCGCGACGAGTAGAAAGGCTTGCAGTTAATGAAGAGCGCTTCTAGATCTGAACAGCACATCTTCTTTAACACTGTTATATCTGTACACCACCTCTCATTGATGTAGAAGCGTGTCCCAACGCCGCGCGATTTCCCCGGTGATTCTGTGTCGCGGTCCGCTCTAAACAGCTGAAAGCTCAGCAGATGAAGCGCGCTGTCCGGAATGGCGTCGTTCAGCCAGGTTTCTGTGAAACACAGAGCAGCAGAGTTTGAAAAATCCTTATTTGTCGGGGAGAGCAGAAGGAGTTCGTCCGTTTTGTTGGGTAGAGAGCGGACATTCGCCAGATGGATACTAGGCAACGGCATTCGAAATCCGCGCTGTCTGAGCTTCACGAGCGCGCCGGCTCGCTTCCCCCGTCTGCGCGTCCTGAAGCGTCTGAACAGCGCAGCAGCTCCGCCAACTACTATGTTCAGCAAAACATCCGAATAATCAAAAACTGGTAGGAGATTTTGTGGTGTGTTCTGCCGAATGTTCAGCAGTTCTTCTCTGGTAAAACTGATTGTGTTGAGAAACAAAAAACAGGAAAAACTAACAAACACACTAAAACAACTGGATAGAGCAGCACCATGGCTGCCGTGATGAGTCTGAATGTGGCCGTTCACAGAGTCTCATTCGGCCCACGTCACACACACATTAACAGAGCGACGCTCAGACACAGAATGTGTTTGTGCACGTGTGTGGGGGCGCATGGCCTGAAATCTCCCAGCATGCACTGGAGCAGAGAAACACAGCAGATAGTCAGGTAGCAGTCAATCAGAACAACAGAGACATGATTCATTTAACTGCAGCAGTGACACACGTCGCTGAATAGTAATTAGGCTTGTCACTATACCACATTGTTATACACTGAACAAAACCTTACAGGTTTTTTACTCAATATCAGCAAACTATAAATTTATTTTAGCTTGTTGTCAAGGCAACATTTCTCATTTTCGTTTAAGTACAAACATAACTAAAATTAAATAAACTAAAACTAATTTAAAAAAAAACATATACACATATATACATATATATACACATTTTTCCCCAAAATGCAATATATCCATGACACTTTTTTTTTTTTTTTTTTCAAAATGCAATCCATTGAATCAATATAAAAGTTATTTTTCAAATTGAAACTGTTGAAAATACACAAGAAAGCAAGTTGATCCACATATGACAGCCTCTTGACTTGGTCAATACTAATTTTATACAGGCACTGGACTAAAAATAGCCTACATTCAACCAGTCATTGCTCCCAAAATGAATTCAACGAGTCATTCTATAAATTAATTACAACAATAAAATTAAATTTCATCATGAACAAGAACATGAACAACAATTAGACCACAGAAATTCCAAAATGACATTTTCTTACATTCAACTTCCAAAAGTGCATTCATCTTTGCCATGTTACATTCATTTCGTTGACTAGTACTATACGCCGTATTAACAAAAACATTAATGGCAATAATAAAAACACTTACACTGACAAGCTACTCAATATCGTATTTATAATCAAATGCCATTCATCTGCGATTATGAACGCAATATTGCGTAGCTTGTCAGTGATCTACGGCTCTGTGTATTAAATGCCGCTCCATCTGAAAGCACGTGATGAAGATTTGCTAAAAGATTTGCTCACAAAACCAGCTTTACTGACAGATGCGCATGACAGTCACATGCGATTTATCGTGCAGCCCTTTTTGTTTGTTTGTTGATCACAAAGTAGATGAGGAAAACTCGGATGCCGGGTGTATTCAAAGTGCCGACATTACTGTCTACAGTGCGTGGAATGGTGCGCTGTGATTGGTTGAGCGGATATATCGCATTCTGCAGAGAAGGAAGACTGGTGTTTGTCACGGTTTGGAAAAAAAAGGGCTAAATGCATTCTGCTAAATGCAACTACTAAGGCATGAAGATATTAAGATATTATAAAACATTAACATCATAACCTTCTGTAAAGCTGTAACAAGCATTGTGAAAAGTACTAGGAAATAAAATGGACTAAAAGTCAATTTAGTAGACCCAGAAAACTCAAAGTGAACCAGACTCTCATCTGTGCCGTATCATAAACCAATGCCTGCATAAAAAGACACTGATTAAATTACCCTGATATTCAAACCAACATCACAATGTTCATGTATCATAATCAATTACATCATTGTTCTGTGGAAATGCAGGCTGAGAGACGTTCACAGATTCCCAGCTCAGAGAGAAAGAGTCTGTCTCGCTCGTCTAAAGTGGTCTGAACCATCGACTACAAACTGCTGAATCATCTCTCAGAGAACGACAGAGACGGACTGAGCTCCACCCTGTTCATCCCTCATTAGCTCCTACACCACATGACCAGCCCCCAATAAACCCTGGCTGTCCTGGAACAAATGAACAGACTCTGCTTTAGATCAGCGTTCAGTCCACACTGACAAAACACTCACATACTAAACAGGTTTTCCATTGCACAAATTATAATTTATCCAAAATCGGTTCTTGACATGTTAAGATGTTTGAAGATGCCCTGGAATGACCGATCAGCAGTGAAAGCACTTAACCTGCCTGCTGACTGCAGTAAAAACACAGACCTCATCAATGGGCTTCACATCGTGCATTTCCTTCCACAACAACACCACATCCTCATCTGAGGTCTGGAAGATCATGGCTGAAACCGGCCTACAAACAAAACCCTGTGAATCAACACGACCTGCACCCAACCTGAACCTCAAACAGCACACAAACACATTCTGTTTTAATTACAACAAAACCCTTTTAATCTCTTTTTTTCAGTAATTACAAACCCAATGCAAACCTGAAGTTATTCTGTCAACTTTCAACATCACTATGACAAAAGACCCACTGTCCTTCACTTTAATATTCTTTACAGATCTCTACACATTACTGACTTTAAGAAATTCATACTTTTTTCAGCAAGTACGCATTAAACTGATCAAAAGTAAAGACATTTATAATGTTACAAAAATTGTTCTATTGCAAATAAATGCTGTTTTTTCTATTAATCTGTGAATCCTGAAAAATAAAACGTATCAGTTTCCACAAACATATTGTGCAGCACAACTATTTCAACACTGATAATCAGAAATGTTTCTTGAGCAGCAAATCAGCATATTAGAATGATTTCTGAAGATCATGTGACACTGAAGACTGCAGTAATGATGCTGAAAATACAGCTGCGCATCACAGAAATAAATTATAGTTTAACAGATATTCACATAGAAAACAGCTGTTTTAAATTGAAATAATATGTCACAGTTTTTACTGTATTATTGATCAAATGAATGCATCCTTGGTGAGCAGAAGAGACTTCTTTCAGAAACATACTGGCCCTAAACTGTTGAACAGTAGAGAGAGAACTGATACTGAATAAACCAGATGTTGACTCAGAATTCAGATAGATCTTTTAACACAAACATACAGCTCTTACAATCATCTACAGATCTTCCCTCAAATTCAGCAGAACTGCAGAGTTCATGTGTGAGCTGCAGGTGAGGCCTTCACTCGAGGTCACATCAACACACATGTCAAGAGAAGAGTTCACTCACACACACACACACACACACACACACTGCCGTGCGCACACACTAAAGCACATGTGATGCTCGTGGTGTTTCAGCGTCTGCTCTCTTTGATCTCCAGAGCTGCTGAGCTCACTAGTATTTCAGCTTTTTATTTGAAAAAAAATACACAAAGAAAGACAAGTCTTCACTACAACTGCCAAAATTAAAAGTTTGGTTTAACTTTAAGAAATTATGACAATATACTACTATTTATAATTTTAAAATATGTATATTTATGTCAAAACAGCACAACAGGATAAATATTATCACTAATAAATACCACCATACTTTCACTGGATGATTAATCACAGTTTTCACACGAGTTTTTTTTTAAATGTTATGTTTATTTATGCAAATAAGGCAATATCTAATTAAATATGCACTAATTTGCATACATTTCCAGAACAGAAATCTGAACTTTGGATAAAGCCAGGCTCAAAGTTCTTATTTGATTTTGTTGATTCTGTTGAACGTTTTTCCAGAGGGGATTTTTGATTTATTTTTATCTCTCAGTAAATACTGTCAACAGCCAGAAAAAAAATACATTACATTTAGGAAAAAAATACATAGATTGATTTGATTATGAATTCAACAGGCGATTAAATTTTTCATATCTAATAGATAAATAAAGAAATGTGTACAAAATGCATACAAAAACTACTTGAAATCATGACACTTAAAATTTAACATCAATTTATTAAATAATGAAATTCTATGATATCTGAACTATTTTGGAGGTTTTGTGTCATTTTTATCGTAACAGTCTACTTTTGGAGTAACCAGAGGTTCAGTGTCTTAATCAGAGACACGATGATGGTACAGTAGTTCATTAATTGAGCCTTAAAGCGCTGAGCTTTAACCACTACACCACCTCATCTGAAGCTGTAAATGAAAGATCTACTCCTCTGAATGCCAATCGAATGCTGCTCACCTCTTGAACGTCTCAGCTGGGTTTCTCTCGCACTCTCCCGGCTGCAGTGCGCTCTGGACCGCCGGCTCTCTCACTTTCTCCTCGTATTCTGGCACCAGTCCTGACCGGCGTATCTGAGACACCAGACCACGGACGAAGCCGCTCACGCACAGCGTGTCCGAGTCCTCGGCCCGGGAGAAGTGGAAGCCCAGACAGTGCTGGTGCAGGCCTCGGTGGACGCCATGAACCGAACTGGGCCACAGTAACTCCGTACACAGAGCAGTCTTCCCGCTTCCGGGACCGCCGACCAGCAGGACCCCCCACGAGCTGCCCTTCCCCGCTCCGCTGACGGGGTTGAGCGGCTCTGCGGTTCCCGGGGCGCTGAGGTTACTGGTTTTCTCCTGAAGGCAGTGCTGGATCTTGTGGAAGACCCACTCGCGGCAGTAGAAGCGTTTGCCCTGCAGCAGGCTGGTCTGGGCCATGATGTGTGTCCTGCGGGTCAAAAGCAGCGCTCAGACGTTACTGGGCATGCTCAAACCCTGAGAGGGCATCCGCATAGACACCCGTTCATCATCACGATGAGTCTGAGTGACTGTTCCTCCCTTCGACAAACACAGAGGACCAGTGGACTGCAGAACTGGACCCTGAGGTTGAATCCTCACACCCTACACAGCGAGGTCTCCATCAAATGTCTCTGAGATCACAGTGTTGTCATAATGCGGCCTTAGCGGACTGATGAAACACCCTGAAACAAACACCAGAGTCACCATTAAAGCCAACATGTAATTCACACTGTTTACTTGTAACCCACATTATAGTGAACGATCATCTCAAACACGGCACTAGCAATGCAATGGTCGTGGGTTCGATTCCCAGGGAATGCATGAACTGGTCAAAATCATACATCAAATGCAAGACAAAGCACTGGGCAATTGCATAAATGCAATTAAACAATTCATGAAAAATATGTTTGCCTTCATAATTATTCATCAACATTTAATAACTTGAAGTTTATTAATGTCTTAAAAAAATGTTGATTTGAAATGATACTCTGATGCCCCAAAACCTCTGTTGTGCAGCACTTTTATTTTATTATAAATTCAATAGATAGCATTTTATAAACAATCAGCAAAGGCTCTTGTTGCTCAAACATGGCATTAGCAATGTAATGGTCACGGTTCAATGAACTGGGAACGAATGGGTTCAAAGTGATCAAATGCATAGACCGAATGCAATGTACATCACTTTGGATAAAGCATCGACCAAATGCATAAATACAAATAAACAATTCATAAAAAGCATGTTTGTTTTCATAATCTTTCATCAAAATTTAATAACTTTTGCAACCTCTGAAATGCTATCAATCCGTCTTGATTTAAAATGTAGCAATGAATACAGCTAGATTTTATATCTTTTGAATCAGTGAATATTCTTGCAGCTCAAACATGGCACTAGCAATGCCATGGTCATGGGGTCGATTCCCAAGAGAATGCATGAACTGACCAACTCTATACTGAACGCAATGCAAGTCGGTTTAGATAAAGCTTCAACCAAATGCATAAATGTAAATGATCAACGAAAAAACATGTTCTTCATAACCCTTCAATAACTTGCTTGATCTCTGAAATTTCATCAATCCCTCCTAAATTAAAAACACTCAGTGTGTGCTGACCACCTGAATTGTAATTCTAGATAGGTTTCTTCGTTTGGCATGAAATACACATGCAGCAAGCACTTTGGCCAACATTCAAAAGAGCAACGAACCACTGAAACATATGCAAACACTGAGCCAAGTGCGAGGAGAAACACAAACACTCCAATAAGTGCGGGAGAAGCATCCAAGCAGCTCGTGAGTCAGCAGCATTTTTGGGAATCTTAGAAAAGACTTAGAATAAAAGCTACATTTGATGTCCTAAAATGTTGTGGATTGACAATGGATCTTACGATGCCCCAAAAATGTTGCGGATTCATAAACGATGGCCAGAAAATATTGGTGATTGACAACTACTTTTACACAGCAAAAATATTGGTGATTGACAACAAATCTTATAATGCCCCCAAAATGCTGTTGATTCACAAATGAACCCCAAAATATTGGTGAATGACAATGATAATTTGATGACCCAAAAATACAATGGATGACAATGGATCCTAAGATGCCCCAATAATATTGATGATTGACAACGGATCTTTTGATGCCCCAAAACATTATTGATTCACAAATGATGCACCAAAAATATTGGTGATTCACTATAGCCCAAAAATGCTGACTAGGTTTTGACACACAGCCAGAGTTTCCTAATGGAAAAATGTCAAGTCATGGCTGTCGACAAATAATAAAACCAACAAAGCCTGATCACCACAGCTACTACTGTAAAATCTCGGTAAATTAATATGGGATCTCTCAAACAGAGTTTGACAGGAAGTTCTAAAATATGTCAAATATCTTTACTTTCTTTCTGAGGACAGTAGCTGCTAATGCTAATAAGTTACCAGAGTTTTACAGTGTATATTTACACTGTAGTCACTATTGTTTTTAACGGAAACTTCGGTGAGCCGGAATGAATCGGAGCGCTCTTCAAACGGATCTTTAAACGCCCATCAAAACGAACCCGTTCAAACACCCACCAGAACGCCACAAAAACAACGTACCTACAGTAACGGGTGACAAAGACTCTGAGAACGAACACACACACACACACGAACACACACACGCACACACGCACACACACACACACACACACACACACATTAGACGGGTTCCCGGTTTCCGTTCATTAGAAATTCATCTTCAAATTTAAAAACATTTATTTGAATCGTGACGGTTATTTAACGGCTATTTAAACGGTTATTTAACGGCTATTCTGACTGAAACATCCCGTTTACTCTGAGAGCGACGCGACGCGTCAACACCAGAACGCTCCTGCTGTCGGTGCCGCAAGCGTTGCGTTGATCATAATGGCATCGTTCTAGTTTGTCGCGTCGCGTCACTCGCGTCAGACGCGGCGACTCTGAGTGGAACTTCAGCCGAACGCGGTAAATATCTAATAAAAATCTCACCTCCAGCGCGTCTGTTCTCTCAGATATCATATCTCGTCCACAGAGAAACACTCTTGTGACGGTTTTCTGTCGTTATTCCCAAACCCGATTCTTCCGTTCACATTTTCCACTCCGCTTGTGTGTCGGTTTGTTCTGTGGAGCTCCTCCCGCAGACCGACGCTCGCCGAAGCTGAGGCTCCGCCCATCGAGCATGACGCATGCGCAGAGGATGATGGGAGATGTAGTTCTGTTATACGTGCGCACGCAGACGTTGTAGTTTGTTAACGTTAAACAATACAAACGTTGTATACAAATGAAAGAAAGAAAAAGAAGAACGTACATAAACATACATAAAGTCATGTTATAAAATAAATTTAAAAAATAAACAATAACCCTTATGAAAAGTAACCATGGTTTTATTGTAGTAAAAGTGTCGTAACCATGTTTTTTTGGCGTATGGATTACCATTTGTATAACCACAGTTTTACTACAAATATGGTTACTGTAGCAAACCCATAGCTAATTTGTGTTTACCATGATTTAACTTTAACTATAGTAAACTTGTTTTTTTGTTTTTATTTATTTATTTATAGTAAAAACATGGTTATTATTTGTGCTACAAACCAGAAAGACATAAATGATGTTCATTGACATTCAGTGTTGGGGAATGTTCATTTTAAAAATAATGCATTACAATATTGCGTTACTTCCTAAAAATAATGTTACTTAGTTACTTTTTATGGAAAGTAATGTGTTATGTTACTTTTGCGTTATTTTTTAAATCTGGGCTTGCTTGTTTGTTTTTAATATAAAAAGTACTATTTTTGGCAAACGAAAAAGCCCTTTCATACCAAAAGTGAAATGAATAAACCTCATTATACAAGTAGAATAAGTAAATTCACATCTACACTAGAACACAGGAGAAGAAAAGTAAAGTCATTTCCCTGAAGCAATTTTTGCTTATTAGTATCAATGAAGGGTTTGCATTTCACTGTTTTCCTTCATTCTGAGGAACACTGAATGTGTTTTAGTGCAGGTGAGATGAGTAAATAATGATGATATTTAGTCTAGAACTACAGTAAAATCATGTTCTTTCTCTCAACACCAGAGCTGTCAGTCAATACATGGAAAAACTAAGAAACTGGCGTTACTTAATTGAAAAATATGTTTTCTTGTGAATTAAAAAAGCAATGCGTTACTTTACTAGTTACTTGAATAAAAGTAATCTGATGATGTAACTACTTGTAATGCATGATCCCGAACACTGCTGACATTGAACTACAGAGCTGCTGTCGTTGGTGATGTTTCTGCATTATATGAAACCTTAACCTGAAACCCAGCCAGCCAAACCAATCAAAAGAATTGAGATAATTGCTGCAATTTTCTCTCTTTGTGTTGGTCGCAGAATAACTGGCAAATCTGAGGCCTTTGGGGGTCCGAACGGCCCCGGCACTCAGGGCTTTGTGAATATGTGAAGAGCCCTCGGCCAATCTGTCTCCCGCGGTCTGTCCTTCACACAGCTGTCAGGTTTTTCTGCTCTCCCATCATCATTAGTCGACACTTTACATGTGCGAAACACAGAAAACTCTTGTCAGGTGTCGGTTCACATGAATATGTTTTCAGGAATAACCCACCTGACAGGGAACATTCTCACCACTTTTTTATGTAAATGTTAAGACAAAACGTTCTTAGTGTTTATGGAACATTCTTATGTCTATTAATATTTGACATAATGTTGAGAGAAAACGGTCTTCTCGGAATGTCTTCATAATGTTATTTGTACTTGATGAACCTTCTAAAAAACGTTTTTTTGTAACCTTTAAGTAACATTCTAATCATGACAAGAAAACTGGACATTCTTAGGATATTAAAAAAATGACATTTTTACATCGAATTTTATGTGAGAATATTAAACACATATGTTCAAATAACATTATAAAGCTACTAGAACATTGAGAGAAGCCTTTTGTAACTTTTAAATAACCATCCTCAGATGGTTTGTGTTTCTCATTAAAGCTTGTGTTAAAATCACAGTGACAAAAAAGCTCATCAGATGACAAAAAAAAAAAAAAAAAAAAAAAAACATTAGTGTGATGTGAATGAGAGACAGATGATAAATAAATAATCACATGTAAATGAGGGACAATTGCCAATCAGGTAAAGCAGAAGATGAAGAGAGGAATAAATACAGTCAATCAGAGGCTAAAGACTCGTCTGAACCACACACAGCTTCTCTCTGTCTCTCTGTTCGGTGTCCGGAGACGGTTTGACAGGGTTTGTGTCATCACTCTGACCTCTGAAGTGTAAGGGTCAAAGGTTAACAGTGTTCTGACCTCTCATCTCCGTCCTGTCACCAGCACTGCCATCTGAGCAAGTGAAGACTGTGAAGATGAAGATCTCAGGATATGAATTCTTGATATCAGCAATTCAATTTCTACTAGTAAAAAATATTATTCCTGATATCAAGAATTCATATCCTTAGAATGAATAAAAGTCAAAACGGCTTGCCATAGCGTTTATTTCCTCATCTCTCCATCAGCATTGCATTATATGTTTGGATCACTTCAATATCATCTTACTGAGACATATTATTAGAGATATAGAGTGATGACTGATATTTAGATCAGTTTATGTCAACATCTGCTCTACTGTTATAAAGATCTTACTGATTTACATCACAAGCATCAGAATTTCATCATATAGATATCAGCATCTGCAGAAGATTCATATTTTTGCTCAGTTTGAGTCTGTGACTAAAATTGAGCTGTTTTTTCCTTCATATTCTCATTATGTCAGATTATATGAGCCACAAAAGCCTGATGGATTAAATACTCTAAAACAACAACAACAACAACAAACACATATGCAAAGATTCAATAAACTCTTCCATTCCAAAAATGGATTTTTTCTGATTGTTATATCATATGGGTTATCTAACATATGTCTAGTTTTATTTCTCGAGGAATTTTATAAGGAACATTTATAAGATGTGAGTTTGTGTATGTTTGTGTTGAATGCGGGTACATGAAGCCCCAGACGTGTGTGTGTGTGTGTGTCTTATCAGCAGTATGTGGCTCTTTCACCCTGAACACTGTGTCTGTTTTGACTGCGGCGGTTCAGATTATATCAGTGTGGAGACAGAACGCTTGAGCTCCTCGAACAGCAGTGTGAACACAGTTTCTCACCCTGCATCACACCTGATACTGTTCCCCTCACGTTTAACAGGACGGGTCAGCTCTCATACAGTCAGACTCGCTTCTCAAGTCATTTGATCTTGTTTTGAGGATGTTTAAGGCCCGTTCACACCAAGCACGATAACTATAAAGATCACGATAAAGATAGTTCTAAAAATCGTTCTCAATATTAAAGAATAGCAAAGTTCACGCCACAGCTATAACGATAGAGGCACAGAGAAACGATATGCTTGGAATCACTTCCAGAACGATTTTGAACATTTCTTGTATACTGTAGGTCTTAACATTGCATCTAGTCAGGCCAGATAGATCTTTTGCTGCATTCCCTTTGCAGATATAATTTATATATATATATATATATATATTTAAAAGACAGTTAAGATTTTGTATGGATGCATATCTAGGCCTATAAACCTAATTTTCACCCTCAAATTCTGTGTGAAAGTATGTGTGTATGCAGCCCATTTTACTGACATATTCCTTTCTTTCCCTTTCTCTCCTCTCTTTGTCTCTCTGTTTCCTTTCTTTGCTTATCCTCCTACCTTACTGTCTGCAAAATGCATTTAAAAAAAAAAAAAAAAACTGTTAAGATGACTATGACTGTTTGTATGGATGCATATCTAGGCCTATAAACCCATTTTCACCCTCAATTTCTGTGTAAAAGTGTATGTGTTTGTGTATGCAGCTCAATTTAAAAATGACCTTTTTGCAAAAATTTTAGTTTCCTTTTTAAATTAAACTTTTTTATTTGAAAGAGCATGTCAAAAGATTGTTCATAAACCTTTGCTTTGTTGGTAAAGCTTCAAATGCTGCTTTAGTATCCTTATTAGTGATGAATGAAATTGACTATGTCAGGCTCAATTACCTTACAATTTCTCTGACAAGCTTCATGTAACACTCTGCCCTGCCCGCCTCAAAACACTCAGACAATATAAATTATTGTTACATGTCAACAAGTGTTTAAGCTACATTACAAGATCAGTTATTGTGATTGGCTATAAAAATTTAAAGAGATATGACCCTACAAACTTATTTGGCCTATTTTACCCGATAGCCCAATTTAGCTCACTTCACCCTATGCAAGTACAGCAAATCTGAACATGCAAAAAAAAAAAATAAAATCCAAGTGTAGAGATATTCTGCACATATGCTTTAGCATCTGCTCTACAGCAAACACATGTATGAATGGACTAACATTCTCAGAACGTTCTGGCAATGTTCTCTCAATGTTATGAGCAACTGGAATGTTTATGGAATGTTCTTATAGCGTTCATATTTGATATTTGTTATCACATCGTTGAGAGAAAATGTTCTTAGATCAACATTCTCAACATGTCAGTTTAGCTCGGTTTAGTTTAAATAGTATCTGTGCAATCAAATCGACGATAATCGCTAGAATTTATTCAGGTGTCGTTACAGTTGCGCCGCCTCCTGAAAAACTTTTTTAATTCCGCGTCGCTCCATCACGCTCTCGCTGGATCCGCTCCTCGTCTATCAAGGCCCTTTCTTGTTCACACCACAACTTTATAAGAACTCAGACCCCAGCTTTCTTTGCAGCAGTGGATTTTGGGTATTCAAGATGGCGTCTTCACATGTTGTCATCACGTGGATGTGGCACATTTTGAAGCAAATGACAAACAGAGAAAGAGTCAGACAAAGCAGAACTAAAGGAAAGCATCTGAAAAAAACGGAAAAGGATAGCAACTAAAAAGACAATTTTCTTCCGACACTATCAACAACTGCTGCTGCTTGCGACGTTTCAGCTTTCATTTGAACGGTTAGTATAGAAAAGTTTCATAAATAGAAAACTACATAATTACATATAGTCGTTTGAACTGTGGTTACAGCAGTGACGTAACGTGGCTGCAGGTATGGCAAGCCTCCAGGTACACATGTCCAAACAAGATCTCATTGCTTTCTCATATAATGAAGATATCGAAACACAAACGAACCGTACTCAGACCACCTCCGCTTTTGGGTGCTTTTAGGGGGGTCTGAGATCACATGGTTTGTTCACATACACGCTGAACCGCTCCGAGAGCGTTTGAAAGGGTTAACCAGGTGTGAAAACACCCTGAAAGTCTGTGTGGTGTGAGAGTCAATGTAAAGAGAAGACGACATCTGGTGGTGAGCAGACAGAAGTGCATGGACAGGATTCCTGACAACAATTGCATTTTGGTTGGATTTTTGTCTAATGTTTTATTGTACAGTAGAACACATCAGCTCAAAAACACAGATTTGTCTGACCACATCTATCAGTGAACTGAATGCAGACTTTTTAAAACACATTAGTGTGAATCACCTTTTAAAAGGCTGCAGAGGAAACACATCAAATCATCGTTGTGTTGTTATTCCATTAACTGGAAGGATAATACAATCAGCACAGCTGTAATGGAGACCAGTGTCTCTCTCTCTGTCTGTCTGTCAGAGACCAGCGCTGAAGATCAGACACGTCTACTATCACATCTGTCTTTTCATAAGCACTCTTAAAAACAAAGGCTCCAGAAGCGGGTTACATAAGAACTATTTTGGTTCCCCAAAATGATCGTTTTCTCTTAATGTGAAGAACATGTTAAAAATCTAAAGAACCTTTTTCTACTTTAAAAGAGCCTTTTGTGCAATGTAAAGATTGCATGGGTGTTAAAGGTTCTTCATGTAACCATCAATGCCATAAAGATCCATTATTTTTCAGAGTGTATCCACTCATTATTCTTTGCATTAATTTATTAGTATAGAACCGAACTGATGGCGTTTCTTTTATTACAGCAATGGCTCATAAATTCACTGAAAAGACTGTAAAACTTAGACACTTCAGGACATGAAGGCTGGAAGCATTAATGTGTGTGTTAAGAGCAGCGGCCCACTCGCTCATCAGAGATGGGTTAAGTAACAAATGTGTGTGTGTGTCTGCCCACTCACTGAACGACCAACATCAGCCGTCTCATCCGTTTCACAGCAAGAATTCATGCTGCATTCCAGTTTGCTTACTTATATTATACAACCTAAAAGTGTGCACTCTTTTTGTGAAGAAAATTAAGATACCTTTGAGTGTGTAGCAGAAGCCTTTTACCAACTGCACTCCTCTGATGAATAACCAAACATCAGTCACAGTTAACATCCTCATATCCACCTTGTTTTTAACATAAGAGTGAACACATTTGTAACTTCCTAACAGGGAAACATTCTCAGTCACAGCTTTTACTAATGTTTCTTAAAAGTTATATAAATGTTAAGACAAAATGTTCCTAAAGTTCTAAAGTACCTGCTTTAAATGTAAAGGATGCTCACAACAAATGTTGATTTAATTTAGTTAATAGAAGTTAATTGATCAAGAAATTATATTTATGACATTATTTTTGACAGCAACCTCATTGCCACATTTTTACACAAGTGCCTAAACTTTTCACAGTAGGTATTTTTTTCAGTCCCATTCAAGCAAGATTCAGTTCCGCTCCCGCTAAAAATAAGTTATATTGGGATGGCTCTGTGAACGCTAAACTCTCGCGAGACTGTTATCGGTGGATTAAAATCATTGCTTATAGCTAAAACACGAGTCCATAATTCATAATAACGCTTCCTTCAGTATAAAAATCAATCTGCGGCTGTCCTCTCATATCAAAATCCATTTGTGATAAAAATGTTCTATGTAGATGATGGAGTGATCAGTGTGGAGAATGCAGCCATTAAAGTTGCAGAAGAGGCATGAAAACTGTGCTATAAGTGGCCTACGGCTCCACAAATTCATGTCAAATATCAAAATAGTGCTGAACGGCATTCCTACGTCAGAAAAGATCCTTGACGTGAAAAATTTTGATTTTGTGTTTGATGAGTTGCCTCTAGAAAGACCTCTAGGCATTCAGTGGGAAAGAGAATCTGACTGTTTCAAGTTTAAGGGTCAGTTGAAAAATCAACCTGCCACTCGGCGTGGCATATTGTCTACTGTTGCTTCTGTCCATGATCCTTTAGGACTTATTGCACCTGTGCTGTTGAATGGAAAGAAAACACTACAGGAAGTGTGTAAGTGTGGCAGTGGATGGGATGATCCTTTACCAGATGTACTTAATCTAAGGTGGGATCAATGGAAACAAGACTTGTGCAATGATCTGCAAAAAATAGATATCTCACGAACATGTGCACCATCTAGTTTCGGAAGAGCTATTCAAGTTGAATTGCATCACTTTTCTGATGCTAGTGTCCATGGATATGGTCAATGTTCATATTTGAGACTCAAAAATCAGGACGGAGACATTCACTGTGCACTGGTGATGGCGAAATCAAGAGTTGCACCTCTCAAACGATCCCTTGATTAGAGTTAGCGGCTGCCGTTGTTTCTGTCATGCTTAAAAGAGAATTGGACTATGCTGTTATCGAGGAGATGTTTTGGACAGACTCAAAAGTAGTATTGGGATATATAAGTAACGAGGCACGCAGATGTATGAAGTATGTTCCAACAGAGGAAAACCCTGCCGATCATGCATCCAGGGGTTTGACAGTGAAGGAGTTGCTTGTTTCAAACTGGTTCACTGGCCCTAAGTTCCTGTGGGACAAAGAAATGTCTGTATCAAAACAACATGTTCCTGAACTTCTGTTTGGAGAGGTAAACACATTTTGTACTTTGAATACTGAGTGCACAAAAAACCTGAGTTTGATAGACGGTATCTCAGTTTTCTTCTTGGTCAAAGGCTATCAGAGCTGTAGCTCGTCTTTTGAGAAGAGCTAACAAAGTCAAATCGAATCATCTCAGCACCGTATCAGAACAACAAAAGGCAGAACTTCACATAATCAAATGTTTGCAAGATAGATCATATAAAGATGAACTAAGAGAGATAAAGAGTGTGAGAAGTGTTCATAAACGGTATGGTCTTCTATTCACTTGTTTCAGTTCCCGTGCTGCACACATCGAGATGCTTACTGATATGATTCTTTGATCAATGCTCTGCGTTGTTTCGTTGCAATAAGGGGCACGGTGCAACAGATAAGGTCCGATCAAGGAAGCAACTTTATGGGAGCAAAAAAATGAGTTGAAAGATGCCATCAAGGAAATGTATGTGGAGAGAGTGATAACTTTTCTATCAGAGAAGCAGTGCGACTTCATCATGAATGCACCACATGCAAGTCATGCTGGTGGCATGTGGGAACATCAAATAAGATCTGTATTAAATGCTACTCGCCGGTTCATCATAGCTACTCCCGCATTGACTTTTTCCTAACTAGTAACTCGATCATACCAAATATCTCTGAATACAAAATCCACCCCATCAGCATCACGCTCCAGTAACACTCATATGGAATCCAACTAATTTACATAAACACACCAGAAGATGGCGCTTTAACATATCTCTCCTTAAAGAGTTTGACAGTTATCTTAAAAGAGAGTGGACATCCTTCCTAGAAATAAATGACTCTCCAAAGTCATCAGCCTTATTGCTTTGGGAAACAAGTAAAGCAGTACTACGAGGTAAAATCATATCATTCTCCGTCCATAAAAAGAAAACAGAAAAACAAGAAGAAATCAGACTAGAAGAAAAAATTAAAGAACTTGAAATATTACATGTAATATATAATGAACTGAGAAAACAAAAATTCCTGCTAAACGAAATCATCAATAAAAGAACTCAATTTCTAATTCATAAACCTACCACCACAGCAACAAATCCAATGCATATTTGGCCAATCAAATGAAAAGAAACTCTAGATTACCAGTACACATGAACACAGCCACTATTTCACTCATCCTCAAACCTAATGAAGATCCAACCCTTCCGTCAAACTACCGTCCTATATCTCTCATCAGTGTAGACATCAAAATAATCAGTAAAGTTCTTGCACATAGAATTGAAAAAATTATCCCATTCATAATCCACCCGGATCAGACCGGTTTCATCAAAGGTAGGCAGGCATCCAACAGCACACGCAGACTATACGATTTAATCCATTATTCATCACTACAAGAGGAAAACACCGTTATAGTCACTTTAGATGCAGAAAAAGCTTTTTATTTAACTTTTTATTCACCACATTACAAAAGGATGCCCACTCTCTCCTTCTTTATTCACCATCTTCACTGAACCCTTAGCAGCAGCCATCCGCCAGAACCCACTCATCAGAGGAATCCACACACCCCAAGCACAACATAAGATTAGTTTATATGCTAATGATATTTTACTCTTCTTGCAAAATCCTCAATCATCTCTGCAAGAAATAATTAAAACCATTGATTCATTGATTCATCAATAAATCCTCAATTCTTCCACTACATCAATCCAAATGGGATGTGGCCGCCAGATATCACCCATTCCTCTGGGCACAGGTCACATCACTTATTTAGGCGTTAAGGTTTCCTCCAGGCTGTCAGAGCTGACTGGACTCAACTTCACTCCTTTACTGAAAACATTAGAAGACGACCTTCACCGCTGGCTCAATTTACCACTTTCCATCCAGGGCAGAATAGCTATAATCAAAATGACAGTACTCCCTAAAATAAATGACTTATTCTCAATGATCCCAACCCAACCTACTCTCACTTGGTTCAAATCTTTAGACTCCATCATCACCCGATTCTACTGGAAAAATAAAACACCACGGATAAAATTAAGCACTTTACAAAAACCCAAATCTTTAGGAGGCTTAGAGGCCCCACATTTTTACCATTACTCACTAGCAAACCAACTTCAATACATATATAAATGGACTCAGCCCACTCAGTCAGACATCATATAGCTAGATACAGAACAATCACTCTGCGAAAACTTGCACATATCAGACATCCCATTTATCAGTCAGTCCATTAAACACCACCCATGCTTCAAAGACTTGGCAATAGCTTTGGCTCTGACAGCTTGGTGAAAATATCACCAAATCACAAACTCCAACCAGGCTCCATCTAACCTCACCCCGCTCCGGAACAACCCTGACTTCACAAGCAACAAAAAAACACTCAATTTCCATAAATGGGCAGAAAAGGGCATCGCACATATTAATCACATTTTTCAGTCTAACAACCTGGTTTCATTTTCCTACTTAGTCCAGGAGTATGGTATCAGGAGCAATCAATTCTTGAATTATTTGCAACTCAAATCAGCTGTTTCATCTAAAATCAACACCAGAACCATCAATCCTCACCTTCCTTCCGCAGTAGCAGATTTAATTAATATATCCTCCCCGAAAAAATTACTTTCCAAGTTATATAACCAATTCAAATAAAAACATAAATTTACCAACAATCAAATGGGAAGAAGACCTTTCTATTGCTCCTGATACCGATTTCTGGACTCAAATCTGTAAGAATATTTATTCCATGACTAAAAACGCCAACCTTCAGCTCGTACAGTATAAGACTCTTCATAGAACACACTACACTGGGGAAAGCCTGTCTAAAATGGGATTCACATCAGAAACTTGCTCGCACTGCTCACAAAATTGTCCGGACACATATATCCACGCCACATGGCACTGCCCACCCATTAAACACTTTTGGAAAGATGTCACTGAATCCCTATCCTGCCTCCTGGGCTGCCGCATCCCAGTATCCCCCTGACTCTGTCTACTGGGTGATCTATCAACTCTCAATCAGGAAATAACAGACAAAAGGATACTCCTCGTAGCTTTAGCCATCACCAAGAAAACTATCTTCTTGAACTGGAAATCCCGAAACACTATTCACATAACGCATTAGAAAAATTAGCTCACAGACTACATCTCCCTAGAATATTTTTCACCTCCTTACAATACTTCGGAACCACAACACTCCAGATCAGACCTCATTCAACTCTTACAAATCTGACACACTGATTCTAATTATTTGCATATTATTATACGTATTTATACAATGTTTTAGTAATACTATGTGTGTTTTCATTACTATTATTATTATCAACATCATTATTATTAATTTTATAGAAACATTGAGCAGTAATAAGATGATGTTGATGGGATGATGTTTTGTATAAGGACGGTAACGGTTTAATGAAGATCATAACACTAAATATACTTAAAATATATAAATATAACTAAATCAAATCTGTACCAAACATATACCTGTCAGGGTTTTGGGACTGTCTTGTATGTGTTTTGTTCCATGTGACCCAGTTTCTGTCTCCGTTTACGGGATGCGCGGTATACCGGTATTGGAAAATACCGGTATATATTATGTTTCAAACGGTACGATATAAGTGAAATATGGCATTACTTTGCATTTAAAACAGATGACAAAGGTGAACGAACTGACCTTACTGCACCTGTATGCAAGCGTTGCTATAAATCATGTGTTGCCACAGGAGAAGGCAACATATCACATTTTTAAAGCATTTGTTGCTTGCTCATCCTGATCTTTTCAGAGAATTAAGAGATTGAAAGGTGAGTGCATCATTCATGAATTCAGATTTAATTTTTACTTTTATTTACAACTGATCAATGCACATACAGATGTGATACAGTAAGCGCAAATGTGCGCGTGTGACACGCTAGAACCAGTGAAGTTTTGATCTCTTAATATATGCACTTGCATTTCATACAATCGAATATTACTTGAATTTGAATTAAGCAAGAGTTTTGCTATATTAATTTTAGTATCAATAATATGAAGGGAATGTTTCTGCTAATATGAAGCAGTAAAGCAACATTTGTTGCATTAATTGCGTTACTTCAGTTGTTTTGTTTTTTTCCTTCAAACTCAGTCAAAATGTAACCTATATTCCCGATAGGTTTGTTACATTTTGAGACATTTTGTTTGCACTGTGTTTGAACTGAAAAGATAAGAAGATTTGAATATATTTTCATTTTATTACTTCAGTTAGCCTATATATTTTTTTTTCTCCAACTTCGAAATGTAGCCTATGTTCCCTGTAGGTTTTTTGTTACGGTTTGATACAAAGGTATTAAGATATGAATCTGTTTTTATTATTATTATTTTAATAAAATTGTTTTCAATTCACTTATCTTTTGAGGCTGGATATTTGTCACCTATGGTATCGATTTAGTATCGATACCGAGGTATTACATTCTGGTATCGTACCGAAGCCAAAATTATGGTATCGAGCCATCCCTACTCCCGTTCATCATGTTATTAGGTTCAGTTGTGTTGAGACGTTAGTCCCTAATTGTCTGTGTATTTAATGAGTGTTCAGTTCCTTGTTTCTTTGTCTGGTGTCTAACGTCTATGGTGTGCTTCATCTCTGTTCCTGTCTGCCCTGTGATACCCGTTTGGATTATTAAAGGACTGATATTTGAGAGTATTCCTACGTCTCCTCGTTCCTCCCATAAGCCACTGTGACAATACCACACATGTTTTTAATGCACCACACCCTTCTTTTAATGCACCACCTCAGCTTAGGCATACATACATACATATACATATATAGTTATGTTGCTATGAATGGGAGTGGAAAAAAAAAAGAAAAGAAAAAAGAAAATAGAAGTGGTATATGTTGGGTTTGTGCCATTATTATTATTATTACTATTGTTACTATTAATATTAGTTTTATTATTATTTATATTACTGTTGCCGTCACCACAGAATATTGTTATCATCACCATCTTTATTATTATGCATGTTAATACTACTTAAATACTACTAATATTATTCAGATTGTCGTTGCTGTTTATTATCATTGCTGTTTTTGTGTTTTGTGTTTTGTGTTCACCGTATGTTGTATGTTTTGCACTCCTAATAAAAAATAAATACATTTAAAAAAGTAATTTCTTCTCACTCCCGCCGGCGACTCTTACGCTGTTTTTCTTCCCGACCGCTATCCCGCAGGTAGAGATTTAGGCAGATTACAGGGTCCCGGTTCTTCTGACCTCACCTTGTTGCATTTGTCGTAGCAGGTAAAAGGATATGGTGCTTCAAGTTCACATGCAACATACTAAATACCTAAAAATATAAGAAACTTTACTCAAATGTATTTGTTTCATGGTAGGCTTACAGAACTATTGCGCAAGCATTAAACCCTTTGGAATGAGGATTTGTGAAAAATGAGTGGATTTTCTCTGAACCCCTTTAACCAAAACCAAAAAGAACTGAAGAAAACGTGATTCTCTGTCTCTTTCAGCACTTATTTATCTCTCTTTCGTCTCTCTTTAATCTCCAGGTGTTACTGTCTCACCTGCTGAGCTCTTTCTGTGTGTGTGTGTGTGTGTGTGTGTGTGTTTGTGACAAATCAGGACATAGATTTGCATAATGACAAGTGTATGACAGGTATTACAAGGAGAAGGTGACTTTTCAGGACATTACCCCATGTCCCCACTTTTCAAAACACTTATAAATCACACAGAATGGAGTGTATTGAAAATCTGAAATAGCAGAAAGTCTCCTGTAAGGGGTAGGTTTAGATGTAGGGTTGGTGTAGGACAATAGCACATACAGTTTGTACAGTATAAAAACCATTACGCCTATGGAGATGTCCCCACTTTTCACAAAAACGAACGTGTGTGTGTGTGTGACTCATTGTTAGCAATGGCGACCAGTGGCAGAAAAGAACCTTATTTACTGTAAAGTTATGAGTCACAAATAGAGTCGCTTACCTGCTTAACCAGGTCACCATTACATACTCTGACTCACAAAAAAAAACACACTCGCATACACACAGCTGCTTTCTCACCTCAAACACACCTCCATCAGAGGAAACAATGAGCAAGTATTCCTGTAACTCAAACAAGGTGCTAGCGATGCTGAAATAATGTAATATAATGTAAAATGTAACAATCAGCCTCTACTGATGAGTTACACTCACACATTCACACTGAAAAAGTTATTTGTCTGTAAAGTCAGTTGTAAAAATAATAATAAAAAATGAAATTAAAAGAATTGTTCAATAAAATGCATTAAGAATGCCGTGAATTTGATTGAGCCTCACAGTAAACACATTGGCAGATGTTTCTGTTTAATATATTATTCGGTCTCAGCAGCATCATATGAAAACAGTCAGCTGAAGATGCCATTAGATCACAAATGCTCGTCTGAAGAGAATAAAGAAGCACAGAGGACCAGAAACCACACAATCTCTAGAGTTACACATGCTGTTGGGGATGATATGTTTACACACGCTCATTTTAAAACAGTGTCTGAAGTGAAAGTTTCTCTGCTGATGTCAGATCTGAGAGAGAAATGTGTTCATATACTGTACAGTGAATTTATGCAACATCACAGTCTAGAAATCAGCACAGTGACCCCAGCTAACAGGAAACATTCTCAGAAACCCGTAAGACCTCTGTTCATCTTCAGAACACAAATTAAGATATATTTGATGAAATCCGAGAGATCTCTGACCCTCTATAGACAGCAAGGGTCCTATGCATCCTGATACTCTCCAAAGTGGTACTAGGGTGATACAGAAGACAAGAATTGTTGAATAAAGTTGATATTTGCAACAAAAACTATTCTCGTAGCTTCATAAAATTACAGTTTAACCACTGGTGTCACATGGACTATTTTGTCGATGTTCTTCTTGGTACCTTTCTGTGCCTTGATCGTGTTAGGACCCTTGCTGTCTCTCGGATCTCTCGGATTTCATCAAAAATATCTTAATTTGTGTTCTGAAGATGAACGAAGGTCTTACAGGTTTGAAACGACATGAAGGTGAATAATTAATTACAGAATATTCATTTATGGGTGAACTATCCCTTTAATTATATTGTGTAATTTTGCATTCTGAATTCGAACATGGTCAAACCTGTGCAAAATGAGGGCATTTTTGTGTGTAGTTTTACAGAAAACATTGAGAAAATTGGAACATGTGTGAAATCAGGTGAAATGCATTAAAAGTTTTGAGAAATGTGTCTTTATTTCAAGAAATGAATGAATGGTTTGGGAAACTGGGCCATACTAATCAGTTATAGTGTGTTAGCAATCAAGAAAAACTGTAACACAAATGATTAACAAGCTTTAACCTAAAAATCAAAATGAATTCTGAGGTTAACAGCTAAATGTATGACAATTTCTGTCAATATCGTTGATTTTATTGCATAGATACTATTTGACCTGAACTGAGCTGGACGATGACGTCACTGAATCAGTGATGAACCGACTTTAACTGAAAATTTAGTGTTTACTACTGTCCTTTTGCATTATCAACACACAATATTCCTGTTTAATACTGTGAAGCTGCTTTGACACAATCTGTATTGTAAAAAGCACTGTATAAATAAACACGACTTGACATAAAAACAGCAGCTCGTGACGCCGGAAGACAGAAGAACACAAAACACTGAAAACAGCTGGAGCTCCACAAGGAGAATAATGAAAATTATTTATTGACTGTGTGTGATCATTTAAATTGAAAAGTCATTTTGACAGTAATAATAAAAACTGTGACAATACAGTAAAAACAAAATGACCGATTTTGATCAACACAAACAGAAAAGCACAGAAACACATGGTCACTCAGCAGGACTCACACACACTGATCTTACGGTCTAAATGAGGATTTATAATACATTTATTCTGACATGTTATATCACTGACAGAAGTTCAGCTGCAGTATTAATGTCATGAAGAGAAAATAAGAGACTCATATAACGGGTCAGCAACCTGTGGCACGCAGAGGAATAATCACTAGGGAAAACTGCATACTGACGTATATTTTGAGGTAATCACTCCTCATAGTTACGCAGCCTGTTAGGATGTATAAATACTATTAAAGTGTGAGAATTAACCTGTGCTAGTCTACAGATGCACGTGGCTCCAGTAAATCATTTGTGCGACCGCTGTATACGAGTCGCTTCAGATCAATGCGGTTTAACAGCGCTCGTCAATGACTGAGATGGCCAATCAAAGTAGGCGGGTTTTACTGTTCTCAGAAGCAGAGCGCGAATTTCAGGGCGAAGCATCAGTTTAATGTTGAAAGAACGCGAGATAAGCTGGAAGTTGCAAATACTTGAATAGCCAATTGTTTTACGATAGAAATGTTAAGTAACCGATAGCTATATCCAGTGATGCAAACTACTACTTTTTGCCTCAAATATGGCCATTTAGAGAGAGAGAGAGAGAGAGAGAGAGAGATTAAAGTTGTGTGTGTGAATTACCTCTATCTGTGTCTCTCTACAAACAATAAGCTGAGTTTAGTTACTTCAAAAACAGAGATTTTACCCTCCTCGTTGCTGAGAAATATAATGTACCATTTATGAGCTCCTGAATGTTTCTGTGTGCGCAGCGCGATCTCCGATCTCTGTTCAGAAATGGTTTAGAAACTGTTCGTATAATAATCAAATATAGATACAGCATGCTTTTAAAAAAAACAACAACTATTGGCACAGTGGTCAACCGGAAAAATTTAAAAATGGCACTTCTTGCCCAAAGGTTGCTGACCCCTGCTCTATAATGTCACACTGTTAATGATTTATCATGCAGCTCAAAGCATTATGGGTACACTGAAAAAAATAACTTGTAGAATTTACTTAAAATGTGTTTGTGCAAATTGTTACGAAGATTTTTTAAGTAAATTTTACTGCTACTGCTCTGTACAATCTACAGTACTTACTACTGAACTTAACTTTTAAATAAATAAAAAAATTAAGTAAACATTACACCATTATATATAATTCCACATATAGGAAAGTAAAATCTGCATACCTAAGTTTAGTAAATTTAACAATGAAAATAAGTAATTTCAGCTTGGACAGTAAAGTTTTGAGTAATTTTTCTTAGTCAAAGCTTACTTGGCAATACTTTGATTTTACTTAATATAGCACCTAATTAAACCATGCTTTTAAAGTGTACACTACTTAGAAACATCTAAGTAAAAAATACAATAGACGTCATGTAGACACCATATCTACATAATTAGTAAATCAGTACTCATCTGAACATACTTGGGACACAATACACAATGACGGTAACATTCTGTGGTTCAGTTTTGAATATGAATATGAATAGTGAATATCATTAGAAGAGTGGCTTCTACGCTAATATTAGTCTGTTTTATTCATCTTAGAACGACCCACTATTTCGACACACTATTTCCACGTTTCATACTGTAAAGCTGCTATGACACAATTTGCATTGTAAAAAGCACTATATAAATATGGTGACTTGACTTGATTACACTGTAAAAAAAAAAGTTGAGCCAACTTAAAATTTTAAGGCAACAAACTTCAGCAGATTTTTGAGTTTTCTCAACTTGTTGTTTTAAGTTTATACAACAAAAAATTGAGAATCTCCCACAAAAACAAGTTGCGCAAACTCAAAAATCTGCTGAAGCTGGTAAAAAATGTTTTTTTTAAGTTCGCTCAACTTTTTTTTACAGTGTATGAATGTGTCGTTTTTTACTAAACTTAACAAAAAAAGCAATGATAAAACAGTGTAAATACAGCTGGAAAACAGCAAAAAAAAAAACAAAAAAAAAACAATCAACCTTATTAATCAGTCATGCCCCAGTGCATGATGGTAACACCAGTATCATAAAGGTTGAGTAGGTTTTACTTAATTTTATAACGTTTATATTTATGCTTTGACTTCTACAAGCTGGAATGGTCCCACTTTATATTAGGTGGCTTTTACTACTATGTACTTACATTTAAATTAATCATTTGATACATAAATAAATACCTGCATGTAATTACATCTGTAACTAATTTCTGTAATTACATTGATAATTACACTGTTGGCCCATCCCTTACACCTTAACCCACCCTTAAACCTACCCATACCACCAAACCTGTCCTTAACCTGTCCCAAAAGTGTTTTGCAATTCAATATGAAGACAATAAGTATGTTGTACTTATTTCTTAATGTTAGTACAAAGTAGTTAAGGCCACCGAATATAAAGTGGAACTGCTGGAATTTTCATTGTTTTTTTTTTTTAATTATTGCCTGAACTACCTTTTTCATGAAGAAATTAAATTAGTTTTTCTGTAGTATTTACTACACCACAGAATCATTTTTATCAGTGTAGAATCTCTTGTTAGTCTATTCTGATTCATCAACACAGTTTCACTGATGATCCAGAACAAACATAAAACCCCAGATAGAGCGGCTGAGTGAATGTGGTCTGGACTGTGTGGATGAGGCTCATTGTGTCAGAGACGCTGTAGAAGGACAGAGTTCCTGCACTGTGATCCACAAACACTCCTATTCTACTCATGATGGACTTCACAGGGAGATCAGTCTTTATGTTATTATGCCAGAATGAGTAGCTGGAGGGTGAACAGTACAAACTCCAGGACTGATTATTAGATCCAAACCTACTCTCATCACCCCGCCCCTTCCTGCTGATGCTCTTATATGACACTGATATATAAACACCAAAATCATCTCCACTCCACTCCAGCTCCCAGTAACAGTGTCCACACACACTCTCTCTACACAACACCTGAAAATACTCATCAAATCTGTCTGGATGATCAGGATACGGCTGCTCTGTGTCAGTGACAGTAATCACTCTGTTTCTCTCAGACAAAAGGAGGCGTTTATTCACTGTGTTGAGATCCAGAGTGAGCTGATGGGAATCTGATGGAGATAAAACACATCAGAATCAGGAATTATGAATCTGTTTGATCTTTTCATGTAGCTGAACTCTTCATGTTCAGTGTATCATCAGTGTCTCAGTACAGATAAAACTCTTCTTTCACCTTCAGCAGGAAGAACATAAACTCAGTGAGTTTTTCTGCTGGTTTTCTTACTGACTTACATTGTAGGAAGTCTTTCCTGGTCCTGGGAACAATGTTGGTGAGTGTGACTGTGGAAATCAACAGACATGAACAGTGTGATTCTCATGATCCTGCATCCATTCCTAAGACATTTCTAATATGTGACCCTGGACCACAAAACCAGTCTTAAGTTGCTGGGGTATATTTGTAGCAATAGCCAAAAATACATTGTATGGGTCAAAATGATAGATTTTTCTTTTATGCCAAAAATCATTAGGATATTAAGTAAGGATCATGTTCCATGAAGACTTTTTGTAAATTTCTTACCGTAAATGTATCAAAACTTAATTTTTGATTAGTAATATGCATTGCTAAGAACTTCATTTGGACAACTTTAAAGGTGATTTTCTCAATATTTAGATTTTTTTTGCACCCTCAGATTCCAGATTTTCAAATAGTTGTATGTCAGCCAAATATTGTCAGATCCTAACAAACCATACATCAATGGAAAACTTGACACTTAAGATTGGTTTTGTCGTCCAGGGTCACATATAATGTTCTCCATGATATGAGATGATGATGGACTGGTTTCTGAGAGCAGATGAATCTCCAGGACTTTACCTCTGTCTGAGATCTTCTTGAGCTCCTCTTTGCAGAAATCCTCCAGTTTGTCTCTCATCTGACAGACAGAATCTCTCAAACCATCAGAAGTGACAAGATAACTCAAGGGATCGTCATTTACGTCTGTAGATTCAGGAGGTGCTGAGAGAGACTTGAAACTCTACAGAAAACAGAAATCAAAACTCATCAGCTCCACACTTCACCCAATAACCTGCTCCAACATCAGATTTATGCGGCTCTTGTTGACTCGACTGATCTTTAGTAACTCACCTCAATCCAGCACTTTCACAGCATCAGCTTCATTCTTCTCATATTCATTATATCACATTAGAGCTACAGATTCTAGTATCTGACACTTACACTCTATGTGAACTTTCTTTTATAGGTTTGATTTTATCATCTGATTAAATTTTGATGAACGTTACTCAGAATCTGTACTATCAAGTTCACTGATTTCACCATGACGTAATATATCAGAAGGAAAAATTAGGTAAAAAGTCTTAAGTTGCTGGGGTATAGCCAAAAATACATTGTATGTATCACGAATCCGGTCTATGAACTTCCGTTCACTCACCACCAGAGGTCACTCGCTCACCACATTGACTCTCACAACACCATCACACTGGACTCCATTTCCCATCATCCATTGCACTGATGACACATACACAGCTGAAGGCACTGATCGCACAGCTATCACCAATCACACACTCTACTTAAGCCATGGACTTTCTCACCCTCACTGCCGAGTATTGTATGCACATATCCCTCTCCTAGTGATAGCTACTCTACAGAGCCCTTGTTATCCTAGTCTTGCCTTGCCTGTTTTCCTGTGTTCGTATTCTAGTCCGTGTTTCCTGGATTAACCCTTTCCGTGCCATTCTGTGTTTCTGTTCAGTTCCTGTATTGTCCTGCGTTTTTCACTCCCCGAGTGTCAGCTGCTTTATGGAACGTTTGTTGTTTTCTAGTCTGTGTTCCCTGTATTTACCCCTGTCTCACTGTTCGGACTCTGTTTATTCTCTTGTCTGGATTATAGCCTGTGTACCTGGATTATCTCTCTGCCTTGCCCTTTTGGATACTGTTCGCCCATCGTCGACCTTCGCTTGCACTAGGATTACTCTTTGTCTTGTCCCTGCCATACCTGTTTGCCATTGCTCGACCCTGCCTGTATATATGATCATGCCTTTAAATAAAAGCTTGCACTTGGATCCGCACGTCTCACGTCTCGTCAGCCACTTTACAGTATGGGTCAAAATTATCGATTTTTCTTTTACGCCAAAAGTCATTAGGATATTAAGTAGAGATCATGTTCCATGAAGATATTTTGTAAATTTCCTACTGTAAATACATCAACACTTAATTTTTGGTTAGTAATGTGCATTGCCAAGAACTACATTTGGACAACTTTAAAGGTGATTTTCTCAATATTTTGATTTTTTTGCTCCCTCAGATTCCAGATATTCAAATAGTTGTATCTCAGCCAAATATTGTCCGATCCTAACAAACCATACATCAATGGAAATATTATTTATTCAGCTTTCAGATGATGTATAAATCTCAATTTCAACACAATTGACCCTTATGACTGGTTTTGTGGTCCAGGGTCACAAATGTTAGTGAAGTTTTGAACTGTTGGTGGCGCTAGTGGTGTTTGACAGCTAAATATATCTTCCAGAAGAAAGAGCTCAGAGAAATGATTCCTAAGAGATTTCCAGAGCTGAAAGCCATTTGTAAGCAGCGTCTCTTTCAGAAGAAGATGATCAGATGAGAGTCTGACTGATGATTATATAATAAGACACTCATGAAATGTTTCTCTGTGAGTCTCGTGTCACAGCAGGATCTGCTCAAGTCCACTATGACCCTGTTCTTCTAGATCTGTGTTACCTGCAGGAACTGGATGTGATCCTGTGTGTGTGAAAGCTGCTCCAGCTCAGCGTCTCTCCTCCTCAGATCATTGATCTCCTGCTCCAGTCGCTCCAGTCGTCCTTCAGCTCGACTCACTGCTTGCTTTTCCCGATCTCTGATCAGCCATATCAGCTCAGAGTGGCGTCTCACAATGAAGCGGATGCGCTCAGTAAAGATCCTCTTACTCTCCTCCACTGCTGTCTGTGCAGAGCGCTGTTAGGACACACAGTGATTCAGGCTTCAGTGAGTCTGAACTGAGACTGAGACAAACTTCTCTTCTTCTCCAGACTCACCTTATGAGACTCCACAGCCTCTCTCAGCTGCTGAAGATCTTTCTCTCTCTGCTGGATTCTCTGCTGGAGCGTCTTCTGCGTCTCCTTCAGCTGCTTCTGCAGGACAAACAGATGATAGTGAATCTCACAGAAAACTACTGGCACTAAATCATCATGTGAACAGATGAATCCAGTAAAAATGGAGCTGATGGCTATGGGTTCAAACCCCAGAAGTAATGATCGATTACAATCATCATACATGAATTAACATGAAGATTAATGCTTGTTTCACAACTGACACAGACATAGAGCTTCACACTGACAGTGTTTCTGTGTAATTAAGCTGTGGCTCTACACAGAAAATAAACGTACTATTGGATGACTGTACTGAGTCTTAACTTGATCGCTAGTTTTAAATACCTGTTTCTCTGTCCTCTGTGCTGCTGCTGATACAATGTCGTGGTTTTTATGTTCATACTTTGTACACAGCACACATATACATTTCCGGTCAGTGCGACAGAAAACCTCAAGGATCTTCTTATGTTTCTGGCAGATCATCTCCTGCAGTCGTCCAGTGGCTTCAGTCAAATTGTGTCTCTTTGCTTTAAAGAAACTCTCATGTTGTTTGAGGTGATTCTGACAGTAAGACTCCAGACACACCAGACAGGACTTGACGGCTTTGTATTTTCTTCCAGTACAGACGTCACACTGCACATCTCCAGCTCCAGCGTAACAGTCAGCAGGACGTTTGGTCTTCTTCAGTTTCTTTGCTATTTTAGCCAAGATGGTGTTTCTAGCTAAAGCAGGTCTTGGACTGAAGGTCCGTCTGCACTGAGGGCAGCTGAAGATTGTCATCTGATAATCCTGATCCCAGCACCATGTAATACAGCTCTTACAGTAACTGTGTCCACAGGGAATGACCACTGGATCCTTCAGGAGATCCAGACACACTGCACACAAGAACTTCTTCTTATTCACTGAAGTTCTGGCTTCTGCCATTTTACTGCATGAACACAGAGACACAAACACACAACAGCTCAACTACTCTTCAGCTTCTCTTTCTCTGAACTTAAGTGATTCCTGTTTCCTGGTTCTGTGTTTGAGTCATGAGAATAAAACAGGTGTGTCTGTGAGACTGTAAAGCAGGTTTCTGATTCCTGCTCCTGTAGAGTCACACACACACACACACACACGTACTGACAGTGTAATGCAGTGCATGGTGAGGAATATTAGAAGTAACTTCAGCTTGCAGCTTGGAGATGACATTGATGAAGAAGAAATGCAAATCACCACGGTCATCGTGAAATGTGCCACACTGCTTTGCTTCCCATCTGGCACCGAACCCAACCTTGGATCTCGGATCTCGGATCTCGGATCTTGGATGAGTGCCTGGACCCGGTTGAAGAGCGGAAACAGATGAAACATCAACTTCAAGCACCATCAAACTAAATCGAGAAGTGAGACACCGGATGAAAGCTGAACGAGGCACAATGCAGCCGCTGATCTCGAAGATGAAGTGTCGAGGCAAGAATACGAGGTTCTCTATCAGACTCTCAAGAGGCTGAGTGGACAGTCCAAGTTGACCAATGACAACATCAAGAAGACGGATGGTTGCTTCCACCATACATTCACAGAAGAATGGAAACTGGCTTGGACCGCGTGGTGACCAAAGCAATCAAGGCCGGTGGAGAAGTTGTACAATGTTCCTCGGCCTCATGAAGCTAATCTGGTGATCGTAAACAAATCCCATCAACCTGGAAGAAAGCTGTGATCATGTCCATCTTCAAGTAACATGACAGCTGTGGAGCAAGCCGGTTTTCATCCTCTTTGAGGCTGTTGCATCCAGATCTTCTCTATCCGCCAGCTGATGAAGGAGAGAATCCATTGCACCAAGCACATGGTCATAGTCTTCATAGATTTCAAATCACAAAAACACAATTAAATATGAAATTTTGTACTAGATACACTGAAATAGAAAAACTGAAAATCACTTTTTTACAGTGTTTGTTAATGTCCATAGTCAAGATGGTTAAAGAAAGTAGATAATGAACAGTCTGAGACGTGATCTGTGTGAATTTGTACAGAGTTGTTCAGCATCATCTTTAACTGCTGAAAGCATGTTGCAGGAGTTTGTATCAGCATCTGAGGAAACCTGGCTGAGCTTTCATTGGTGATCTGATACTACAGCGGTGTTAAAAATGAGTCAAAGAGAGTAAATGAAGCACCTGAGGCTCGTTCATGAACACACCTGGCTTACACATAATACAGTAATACGCTTCTAATATTCAAATCCGTTAAAGGATTGTTAGGCTGCATTAATTAGGTCAGAACCGGGAACACGTCCCATAACACCCGATATACTTGTTACATCATAAGAAGAATGGCATCTACGCTAATATTAGTCTGTTTCTTTCTTATTCTGAGATCACCGTAGTCACCCAGATCCAGTCTGTGTCCAGATCAGATGGTGGATCAGCACCTAGAGACGACCTCTACAGCCCTGAACGTCAGCGGAGACCAGGACAACTAGATGATCCCCAGTGAAGACCTTGTCTCCTAGACGGCCATCGCAACAAGACCACGGGAACCAAATGAGTCCTTTACACAATCTGACATGGCTGCAGTTGGAGTTGAACTGCGGGTTTCGTCTGGTCAGAGGAGAACTGACCCCCGATTGAGCCTGGTTTCTCCCAAGGTTTTTTTCTCCATTCTGTCTCAGAGGGAGTTTTGGTTCCTTGCCGCTGTCGCCTCTGGCTTGCTTAGTTGGGGACACTTAATTTCTAGCGATTATCGCCGATTTGATTGCACAGATACTATTTAAACTAAACTGAGCTAGACAATGACATCCCTGAATTCAATAATGAAATGCCTTTAATTGAGTTTTTAATCTTGTCATTTTACATTATTGACACTATTTTCCTATTTTAATATTGGAAAGTTGCTTTGACACAATCTGTATTGTTAAAAGTGCTATATAAATAAAGGTGACTTGACTTGACATTCACTCTCTCTCTCTCTCTCTCTCTCTCACTCCATTCATGAGAGTTATCAGTGTTTATGGATATAAATCTGTGTGTCTTTGTCTCTCTCTGGTTCTCTCTCCTCTCAGATCATGTGAGATCATATTCAGTCTCATCTCAGATTATCTGGAGCTCAAAGCGCAGGAATTCAGTGAGGACGGACAGCAGATAGATGAGCTTCTCCTGTAGAAATACACCTTCAGCATGTATAATGTCAGTGTATCCAGCAGCTCAAGCAGTGAGGACAGTCTGAGAAACTCAGAGGAACACAGAATTAGAGATGTTCATATGTTGCTCAACGGAGCCCTCTGGTGCTTCTCTAATTCACTGCATCATGTTGAGGAAAAATAACAAAATACGTTAAAAAGTCATAAAGCAGCAAACTAGTGAAGCTTGTTTCCACCACACCATACAAATTAATAATTAAATTTATTTCACAATTGTTATTTTGTTTGCAATTCTAAATTTAATCTCATGATTGTGACTTATTTTCACAATTCTTTTTTTGTTTTTGTTTTTGTAATTCTGGGAATATATTTCACAATTTTGACTTTTTCCATAATTCTGAGTTTAAATCTCACAATGTTTCTTGACTGTTTTTGTCCCAATTTTGACTTTTTTTCTCACAATTGATGTGAGATATAAACTCAATAACAAACTTGAGTAACAGAATTGTGAGATTAAAAAATGCGTTTTTAACGCACAGATTCGAGAGATTACTCTGCAGAGTTCTCCCGGCCTTATTGTCTAATGATAATAAAGTCTCTCTTCTGGCATCAAAACCCCAAGAATTCAAGAGTGATTCTTCATAGAAAAGGCAGAAGCCACCACAAATTGGCGTCACGAACAGGATTGGAAAGGAGCAACAGGGTGGATAACCACTTTGGGTGGACTTTGACGAGCAGCACAAACGGTGGCCACTAAATAAAAAGGTAAGCAGTTTTGCTTATATAATTAGTTTCTGTTGTTTGCTGGTCTGCCCTTGGTGGTAAGGACACTTAAAATTGCTCTTCCAAATGTAAAGAACAAAAAGAAAAAGAAAAAAAAGGGTTTTGATTCCAGAATAACTAATCACATGCAATGATCTGTGTTTATTGTTGAGTGGGCCTTGAAGGACAACATTAAGAATGAAGCAGATAAAGTATAAGAAAGCGCGCAAAGTCCTACGGGTAGGCAAAAATTCCTGCAGGCTGCTTTTTTTACTGTGTTGAGGAAGTGTATCAGTGAATGAGCAGTAAGTAACTGACAGGTCACTCAGGAAGAGTGTAGTGTAGTTTTTTTTTTCAATATATGTGTCGGTGTCTGTGTGAATGACTGTGGTTGTATGAGAAGATAAATAAATTCCGTATCAGGTGGGTAAAAGCTGCGCACCCCTCCTGGACCGTCCCTATGAGCCCTGTGAATAAGGGGACTAGATGGAGTGAATGTGTTTAGGAAACTTGTTTCAATAAAGATTGTATCAAGATTGGCATTGTAGATGACTGCATATATTGTGCAACCTAGGGAGAGAATATTTAGAAGATTTAAGAGACTAATGCAGTTCAGATAGTAAAGTATAATTTAGCTATATGCATTAAGTTAAATAATTGTATTAATAAAATATTGCTGACAAAATAACTGGTAACACTTTATTTCGATAGTCCACTTTAGACATTCTACTAACAGTAAGTAACTTTGCAACTACATGTCAACTAGCAGTCATTAGAGTAGGCCTATTAGTAGACTGTTTGCTTAATATCTTCTAACACTTTATTTTGATCGGTCCACAACATACTGACTATGAGAAACTTTGCAAGTATATGTCAACTTATTCTACTAACCCTAAACCTACCCTACCGAGAGTTAGTAGACATGTAGTTGCAAATTAATGAGAATTTAACAATGGTTTTGTTACTTCAAATAATGATAGGCTATACAAAGAAGTATTAAGATACTATTTTTGTGGTTATAAAAACAAACCTAAGCCAACGACAACAGCCTTTAAAATGACTTAAAATGCATTATATAAAAACAATGAGGCAACCCTGCTGAAAAAAAAACAAAAAATAAATAGAACCATCACAGAAAATTCTAATACCATCACAAATAAATTACAAATACCATTACAAAAATTACAAACCATCAACTTTAAACCATTAAAACAATTAAAAAATGGTTTTCTGCAGTGTGTTTTGGGACATATTCCATTAGGATTTATTGGTTTTAACAAGCCACCAATACAAGGTGATCAATTAGAGACCAGGGTCCATTACAGTTTCCATTAAAACCAATACAAGTCTATAACCAGTAAAACCATTAAAAATTTTGTGATGGTGTCTATTGTTTTTTTTCAACATTACATGTTATTACAAATGCCTGCAAACGGAGCCAAATGTGCTTTAAAATATATTTAATATGAGTTGTCATGGTCAATTACAGGCAGTTTATTAATTTTCCCTCTTCCTATAGGTGCATACCATATGCTTGTCAAAATGATGATTGGTCAGTTTCTGTTAGTCCCACCCACAATTATGTTAACAACGTGAGGACATGTGCGTTTGAAAATAGTGTTGAATTTGAAAATAGTGAAACAAACCTCATTCAGTATTTAAAAAAGTATATACTGGATATCCCAAATGAAACGTAAGTCTTAGCGCTGAATCTGGACCTTCTACAAATGAAACCAGACCAATGTCAATGTCAATTTTATTTATATAGCACTATTAAAAACAACCATAGGTTGACCAAAGTGCTGCACAACAAAAGCAATTCAAATAAGACAATACAAAACAATTTCTAAAAAAAAAAAAAAGTAGTTATTGATAAAATGCCAATTCAAAAAGGTGGGTTTTCAACATGGATTTAAAAACAGATAGTGAAGGTGCAGATCTAATACAGAGGGGCAGAGCATTCCACAATCTAGGTGCAGCAACTGAGAAAGCGCGGTCACCCCTGCATTTCAACTTCGACTTTGGGACGCATAATAATCTCTGGTTGGACGACCGGAGAGACAAAAGGGGCCGATGTACAATCAATAATTCTGATAGATAGGCAGGGGCCAAACCGTTTAGTGATTTAAACACTAAAAGAAGAATTTTAAAATAAACTCAGGACACAAGGAGAGTTTAGTAACGGTCTCTTCGACCGCAACACAACAGGTAGAGAGTACATTACTGAGCGCCACCACCATACAAGGACCTGCTGCGGTGGTGTACGCCGCCCAAACACAACATAAAGCGATCCCCATCATGGGAAGCACTTCAGACAGGGGAATCAGTTCAGGAACAGGAGGGCTAGAGTGAGTGGGTTTGGGGATACCAGCTGCGCGTGCAGACACCAGCGGTGAATCCCTCACACTGGATATCAGACTGGGATAATGAAAGACTGACCTTGATGATCTGGGTGTGTCAGCCCGGACGTGACCCGACTCTGGAAGGTCAGCGGAGACGTGCTGCCGTGACTCTGGACGAACAGCTGTGACGTGCTGCTGTGACTCTGGACGAGCAGCTTAGACGTGAAGTGATTCTGGATGATCAGCTGTGGCTTGGCTTGACTCGAGAAGATCAGCTGAGACGTAAAGATCAGCTGTGACTTGGTTTGACTCGCGAAGATCAACTGTGACTTGACTTGGTTCTTTAAGATCAACTGTGGCTTGACTTGACTCTCTGACATCAACCGTGACTTGACTTGGCTCTTTAACATCAACTGAGACTTGACTTGGCTCTTTAACAGCAACTTGACTTGGCTCTTTGACATTAACTGTGACTTAACTCACAGAACTGCTGAACATAATCCTCAATTGATCGATCTCATTGCCGTAGACCTAGTAGCTGGTCGACAGGGTCCATACCTGGCCAGGGTTCCCTAAAAAAGCCGCTGGATCCTCGTGTGGCCGAGTATTCTGTAACGGGGCTGACGAGACGTGAGACGTGCAGATCCAAGTGCAAGCTTTTATTTACAGGCATGGTCATAAATACAGGCAGGGTCGAGCAATGGCAAACAGGTATGGCAGGGACAAGACAAAGAGTAATCCTAGGGCAAGCAAAGGTCGGTCGACAGCGAACAGTATCCGAATGGGCTTGACGAGAGAGGTATCTGAAAACAAAGCAATAGTGCAGGCAGGGGAAAACACAATCCAAAACAGGCAGGGGAAAACACAATCCAAAACAGGCAGGGGAAAACTATCAGGGGCTCTGTAGAGTTGCTACGGCTAGGGGAGCGGTAAACGCATACAATACTTGGCAGTGAGGGAAACAAAGTCCAGGGTTTATATAGAGTGTGAGATTAGTGAGAGCTGTGTGATCAGTGCCTTCAGCTGTGTGTGCAATCAGTGCAATGGATGATGGGAAATTGAGTCCAGTGTGATCTGTGCTGTGAGAGTCAATGTGGTGAGCGAGTGACCTCTGGTGGTGAATGAACGGAAGTGCAGACCAGATTCGTGACAATCAGTCAGGAACCTAGGTGTGCTGTTTGATAGCAATCTTTCATTTGAAAGCCATGTTTCTAGCATCTGTAAAACTGCGTTTTTTCATCTCAAAAACATATCTAAATTGCGATCTATGCTCTCAACGTCAAATGCAGAAATGTTAGTTCATGCGTTTATGATCTCAAGGTTAGACTATTGTAATGCTTTATTGTGTGGTTGTTCTGCACGCTTGATCAACAAACTACAATTAGTCCAAAATGCAGCAGCTAGAGTCCTTACTAGAACCAGGAAATATGACCATATTAGCCCGGTTCTGTCAACACTGCACTGGCTCCCTATCAAACATCGGATAGATTTTAAAATCTTGTTAATTACTTATAAAGCCCTGAATGGTTTAGCTCCTCAGTACTTGAGCGAGCTCTTATCACACTATAGTCCTCCACATCCACTGCGTTCTCAAAACTCTGGCCGTTTGATAATACCTAGAATATCAAAATCAACTGCGGGCGGCAGATCCTTTTCCTATTTAGCACCAAACTCTGGAACAATCTACCTAAAACTGTTCAGGAGGCAGACACACTCTGTCAGTTTAAATCTAGATTAAAGACCCATCTCTTTATCCTGGCATACACATAACACACTAATATGCTTCTATTATTCAAATCCGTTAAAGGGTTGTTAGGCTGCATTAGTTAGATCAACTGGAACCGGGAACACTCCCCATAACACACGATGTACTCGTTACATCGTAAGTAGAATGGCATCTACGCTAATATTTGTCTGTTTCTTTCCTATTCTGTTTCTCAGTCCGTATTCGATCAGATGGTGAAAAAGTAAACATTTTTTTGTAAGTTGTCTCAAAAAAGTATAACTTTCATATATTTTAGATTCATTGCATGTAAAGTAAAACATTTAAAAAGTTTTTTTTGTTTTAATTTTGATGATTAGAGCTTACAGCTCATGAAAGTCAAAAATCAGTATCTCAAAATATTAGAATATTTACATTTGAGTTTCAATAAATGACCATCCCTACAGTATAAATTCCGGGTATCTCTTGTTCTTTGAAACCACAATAATGGGGAAGACTGCTGATTTGGCAATGATCCAGAAGACGAACATTTTCGCCCTCCACAAAGAGGGTAAGTCACAGAGGGTCATTACTGAAAGGTGTGGCTGTTTACAGAGTGCTGTATCAAAGCATATTAAATGCAAAGTTGACTGGAAGGAATAATTTGGGTAGGAAAAGGTGCACAAGCAACAGGGATGACTGCAAGCTTGAGAATACTGTCAAGCAAAGCTGATTCAAACACTTGTGAGAGCTTCAAAAGGAGTGAACTGAAGCTGGAGTCAGTGCATCAAGAGTCACCACGCTCAGACGTCTTCAGGAAAAGGGCTACCAAGCCACTTCTGAAGCAGAGACAATGTCAGAAGTGTCTTACCTGGGCTGTGGAGAAAAAGAACGTTGCTCAGTGGTCCAAAGTCCTCTTTTCAGATGAAAGTAAATTTTGCATTTCATTTGGAAATCAAGGTCCCAAAGTCTGGAGGAAGAGTGGAGAGGCACAGAATCCATGTTGCTTGAAGTCCAGTGTGAAGTTTCCACAGTCAGTGATGATTTGGCCTGCCATGTTATCTGCTGGTGTTGGTCCACTGTGTTTTCTGATGTCCACAGTCAACGCAGCCATCTACCAGGAAATTTTAGAGCACTTCATGCTTCCTTCTGCTGACAAGCTTTATGGAGATGCCGATTTCATTTTCCAGCAGGACTTTGCACCTGCCCACACTGCCAAAGGTATCAAAAGCTGGTTCAATAACCATAGTGTTGGTGTGCTTGACTGGCCAGCAAACTCACCAGACCTAAACCCCATAGAGAATCTATGAGGTATTGTCAAGAGGAAGATGAGAGACACCAGACCCAACAATGCAGATGAGCTGAAGGCCACTATCAGAGCAACCTGGGCTCTCATAACACCTCAGCAGTGCCACAAACTGATCACCTCCATGCCACGCCGAATTGTGGCAGTAATTAGAGCAAAAGGAGCCCCTTCCAAGTATTGAGTACATATAAAGTAAATGAACATACTTTCCAGAAGGCCAACAATTCACTAAAAATGTTTTTTTATTTTATTGGTCTTATGAAGTATTCTAATTTGTTGAGATAGTGAATTGGTGGGTTGTTGTTAAATGTGAGCCTAAATCATCACAATTAAAAGAACCAAAGACTTAAACTACTTCAGTCTGTGTGCATTGAATTTATTTAATACACGAGTTTCACAATTTGAGTTAAATTACTGAAATAAATGAACTTTTCCACGACATTCTAATTTATTGAGATGCACCTGAAATGACCAAATAAGTGATTAAAGCTGCAAACTGTGCATGCATGTATATATGCACACGTCTCTCAAATGCATGCCAAAATATAGCCTATTCTACAATTCAAGATCACAATATGTCACGAATCCAGTCTGTGCACTTCCGTTCATTCACCACCATAGGTCACTCGCTCACCACATTGACTCACACCATACATAACACTGGACTCCATTTCCCATCATTCATTGCACTGATTGCACACACAGCTGATTGCACTAATCACACACACACACCTGATCCCACGCACACACTGATCACACTCCCTACTTAAGCCATGGACTTTCTCTCCCTCGTCGCCGAGTATTGTATGTGTTTACTGCAACCCTAGCCGTAGCAACTCTACAGAGCCCCTGTTAGTTTTGGATTGTGTTTTCCCCGTGTTTGTTCTACCCGTGTTCCCTGGATTAACCCTTGCCTTGCCGTCTGGACACTGCTTGCCCCCTATTGGATTCTAGCCCGTGTTCCCTGGATTATCTCTCTGCCTTGCCCACTGGATACTGTTTGCCGATTGTTGACCTTCGCTTGCCCTAGGATTACTCTTTGTCTTGTCCCTGCCATACCTGTTTGCCATTGCTCGACCCTGCCTGTTAATAAAAGCTTGCATTTGGATCCGCACGTCTCGCGTCTCATCAGCCCTGTTACGCAATATAAGGCGCAAGCTGACATTGTATTTTTTTATTTCAAATGTAATGCACAAGTAAATGTGAGCACAGTGCACTTATACTAGAAAATATGAAATATTTTTTTCTCTGTTGATTTGAAAAGTACAAACAAAAATGAAACCATTTAAAAGCATAAAATATATAATTTTACTTTCTGGCATTTATGTGCTTTTGACTTCTGGCCTTTTTCATATTCTTATCACTATCTGCATGTCTTATCCATGGGTATGCAATGTTGGAGAACAAGTTTTTGGGGGTTTTGAAAACCAGAATCAAGCTGACTGAGCAATAAAACCTATAGTGAGCCCCTTTAATAAAATACCTGGGGGTGAGGAATAATACAAAAATTGTCATATTCACTCAGTATTACTTGATCTAATTCACAAATATCTCAATTATCATTAAGTAGAAATTTATTTTATTCAGTTGTGTTTTAGGCACTAGAACAGTCTAGTACTGTACAGTTAAACACATTTTTATATTGAAATAATGAATATTTCTGTGCCACCCCAGTCTGATTGCTGGCCCCTCCCTGGTCACCCCTATGAAAACATCCTGGCTCCGCCAATGAAGGGAAGTTGACTTACAGGCAGGGGTATAAATTTCATCTAACATTTGGGAGGGACAATAAACAAAATTTCTCAAGAGCAATTTTTAAAGGGGACACAAATACAGCTAAAATTGTACTTGTAACTAGGATATGTATACACAGAGGAAAGCCTTACTACTATTAGTGTAGCAGGTAGACCGTGCCAAATCAGCATCCTCATTTTAAACAATTGCCACATTTTAGGTCTCTTGAAGTGTCTTGGAGACACAGTTCTTCTGGATTTATTCTGTCTCAGTTTGCTCTGTCTCTTCATGTCTTTCCAGACAGACTGATGATGATCAGATCAGATCTCTGTGTGGAGCACAAACATCTCACCGGATTATTACAATTAATGGCTAAATGAATGTTTGGAAATGTAAACTGATATTTCCTACTGATACACTACAGCAAAAGATATAAATAACTGAGTTAAAACCATTTTTACCTGGTGAAAATACTAGTGTTCTAATAATTTGGCCTACACTACATATATGTTCTAACTAACAATAATAACTTCACATTAACTTCATATTTCTTAATATTCTGTAAGATTTCTTAGCATTTGCACAGTACTCTTGGTAACCACAACAAGTACTACAGTAACACTTTAGAATACTGTTCCTTCATTAATGAATAACTACACAAGAACACATGAGTAATGCAATAATAGCACTCTAGTAACTACTAGTAACTAACAAGCAACTCTGATTAATGAATTAGTAAGTAATAGTGCTTAGTCGAATGTGGTAGTTCATTATTCCCCTAGAACTACTGTATACAGGTTGATAATTAATATGAATAACACATAATGTATAATTCATTCTAAAGTAAAGGTCATGGTAACCCACTAGTAATGACTCAAGTATTACCAAATTCTTCAGAAGGAATTAGTCATTATTTGGATCAATATTCTAAAGTGAATAACATGCTAATTATCTAGTAATTACTGAAGTCATTGTAAACTTTTGAGGCTTTTGTAAGGTCCTGGTTAGTAATTCATTTAGCTAGATTTGGTAACACTTAAATCATTACTAGTGGGTTACCGTGATCTTCACTTTAGAATACTGATCCAAATAATTAGTAGTTTCTTCAGAAGGATGTAGTAACACTTGAGTCATTACTATCCAAAACCTTACATATATCTCAAAAGCTCACAATGACATCAGTCAGTATTAGGAAGTTATGATGATTTTCACTTTAGAATACTGATCCAAGTAATTAGTAGTTCATTTAGAAGGATTTGGTAATACTTGAGTCATTACTAGTGGGTTACCATAATCTTCATTTTAGAATTAATTATTCATTATGCATAATTCACATTAATTATGAACCTGTATAAAGTAGTTCTTAGGTGTTCTCAGGCTATATGAAAAAAATAGCAGTTATTGGTTAGCTAATAGTGAACTACCAGTTTCAACTTAGCACTATTACTTAATAAATCATTGATCAGAGTTTCTTGTTAGGTGATAGTAGTTACTACAATATTAATAGTGCATTAGTCATTTGTTCCTGTGTAGTTATTCATTAACGACGGAACAGTATTCTAAAGTGTTACCAGTACTACTTACTGTTACGGGACTGACGAGACATAAGAAGTGTGGATCCATATGCAAGCTTTTAATGAGCAGAGACGTGGTCATAACAGGCAGGGTTGAACAGCGGCAAACAGGTATAACATGGGCGAGACAAAGAGTAAACAAAGACAAGCGTGGGTCGACGATTGGCGAACAGTATCAAAAGGGCTTGACAAGAGAGGTAATCCAAAACGTAAGCGAGAGTCCAGGCAGGAGAAAAACACAATCCGAAAAAGGCAAGACTAGGGAAACTAACAAGGCTCTGAAGGGCAGCGATAATGCATACAATACTCAGCAAAGAAGGCTTATAAAGAGTGTCTGATTGGATACAGCTGTGTGCGTGTGATCAGGTGAGCGTGTGATTAGTGAGATGGCTGATGGAAAATGCAGTCCATTGTGATGTGTGGTGTGAAAGTCAATATGATGGCAGGGTGACCTCTTGTGGCAGTCGGACAGAAGAGCAGGCCCAGGATTCATAACATAGCCCCCCCACCAGGGCGGAGCAGACGGGACTGGAGCCCACCAGGGTGGAGCAGACAGGGCAGAAGATCTCCACGGCGGTGCAGACAGAGCAGGAGCCCACCAGGGAGGAGCAGAAGACCACCAGAGCCAGACAGCAGACCACGACGGCGGCACAGAAATAGCAGGAGCCCACCAGGGCGGAGCAGAAGACCACCAGAGCCAGACAGCAGACCACCACGGCAGCACAGACAGAACAGGCGGAGCAGAACACCACCAGAGCCAGATAGTGGACCACCACAGCGGAGCAGATGGAACAGGTGGAGCAGAAGACCACCAGAGCGGAGCAGACGGACCTAAAGACCACCACGGTGGAGCAGATAGAGCAGGAGCCCACCACGACGGATCAGGAACCCACAGCAGAGCCTGGGACCTAGGGAGAACTGAGACATAAAAAGGAGAGAGAACATGCACGGACACAAGGACCGAGGCAGGGAACACAGGAAGTTCGTAATTAGTCTCCATAGCTGTGACAGGACAGAACGAGAGTTCATTGACGGCCTCCATAGCCGTGACAGGACAGAGCGAGAGTTCATTGACGGCCTCTGTAGCCGTGACAGGACAGAACGAGAGTTCATTGATGGCCTCTATAGCCGTGACAGGACAGAATGAGAGTTCATTGACGGCCTCCATAGCCCTGACAGGACAGGGCGAGAGTTCACAGACGGATACCGCTGACACCTCTGGAGGTTCTGCAGCAGTTGCCGCCACCTCTGGAGGTTCTACAGCAGTAAACTCAGGACACAGGGAGAGTTTAGTAATGGTCTCTTCGACCGCAACACAACAGGTTGAGAGTACATTACTGGGCGCCACCACCATACAAGAGGCTGAGCTGAGCCCTGCCGTTTCTGGAGGTTCTGCAGCATGTGCCACCTCCTCTGGAGAAGCTGTGGCAGCTGCCGCCACCTCAGACAGTTCTGCGGTGGTGTACGCAGCCCAAACACAACATAAAGCGATTCCCATCAGGGGAAGCGTTTCAGACAGGGGAATAGGAAGGAGGGTTACAGTGAGCTGGTTTAGGGATACCAGCCATGCGTGCAGACACCAGCAGTAGATCCCTCACACTAGACATCAAACTGGGATAATGGGCGACTGACCTTGATGATCTGGGTGTGTCAGCCAGGACGTGACGTGACTCTGGACGAACAGCCGTGACGTGACGTGACTCTGGACGAACAGCCGTGACGTGACGTGACTCTGGACGAACAGCCGTGACGTGCTGTGACTCTGGACGAACAGCCGTGACGTGCTGTGACTCTGGACGAACAGCCGTGACGTGCTGTGAATCTGGACGAACAGCCGTGACGTGCTGTGACTCTGGACGAACAGCCGTGACGTGCTGTGACTCTGGGAGATCAGCGTAGACGTGACTTGACTCTGGATGATCAGCTGAGACGTGAAGTGACTCTGGATGATCAGCTGAGACGTGAAGTGACTCTAGGTGATCAGCTGAGACGTGAAGTGACTCTGGGTGATCAGCTGAGACGTGAAGTGACTCTGGGAGATGAGCTGAGACGGGGCAAGACTCTGGGAGATCAGTTGAGACGTGACTCGATTGATGACAACCAACTGTGACTTGACTCTCTGACATCAACTGTGACTTGACTTGGTTCTTTAAGATCAACTGTGACTTGACTCTCTGACATCAACTGTGAATTGACTGGGCTCTTTAACACCAATTGTGACTTGATTTGACTCTTTGACATTAACTGTGACTTGACTTGGCTCTTTAACATCAATTGAGACTTGACTTAGCTCATGAAGATCAGCTTTGACTTGGCTTGATTCGAGACGATCAACGGTGACTTGACTTAGCTCATGAAGATCAGCTGTGACTTGGCTCGACTCGTGAAGATTAGCTTTGACTTGGCTTGATTCATGAAGATTAGCTTTGACTTGGCTTGATTCATGACGGTCAACGGTGACTTGACTCAGCTCATGAAGATCAGCTGTGACTTGTCTTGACTCGTGAAGATCAGCTTTGACTTGGCTTGATTCGTGACGATAAATGGTAACTTGACTTAGCTCATGAAGATCAGCTTTGACTTGGCTTGACTCGTGAAGATCAGCTTTGACTTGGCTTGACTCGTGAAGATTAGCTGTGACTTGGCTTGACTCGTGAAGATCAGCTTTGACTTGGCTTGACTCGTGAAGATTAGCTGTGACTTGGCTTGACTCGTGAAGATCAGCTTTGACTTGGCTTGACTCGTGAAGATTAGCTGTGACTTGGCTTGACTCGTGAAGATTAGCTGTGATTTGGCTTGACTCGTGAAGATTAGCTGTGACTTGGCTTGACTCGTGAAGATCAGCTGTGACCTGGCTTGATTCGTGAAGATCAGCGGTGACTTGACCTGATTCGTGAAGATCAACAGTGACTTGACTTGGCTCATGAATGGCAGCAATGACATGAAGGGGTGATTTTGTGGCCGCCATTTTGTGAGCGTGCTCTAGCGTAGCTGCCATTACATGAGTGAGTGCAGTGTCGCATTCCTCCGCGACACCCACAGTGAACACTGAACCAACAGTCAATAAAGCATAGTCCATAAAATCACTCAGACACGAACGTGGACCTTCAAGGGTTAATTGTGATTTAAGCGGCTGGTTAATGCCCTCAAAAAAAGTCTATGAGCAAACAGTCAGGTAAATCAGAATCATTAGCGATCTCCAAGTACTCTAAACGTAAGCGAGAGTCCAGGCAGGGGAAAACACAATCCGAAAAAGGCAAGACTAGGGAAACTAACAAGGCTCTGAAGGGCAGCAATAATGCATACAATACTCGGCAGAGAGGGAGAGAAAGTCCAAGGCTTATAAAGAGTGTCTGATTGGATACAGCTGTGTGTGTGTGATCAGGTGAGCGTGTGATTAGTGAGATGGCTGATGGGAAATGCAGTCCATTGTGATGTGTGGTGTGAAAGTCAATATGATGGCAGGGCGACCTCTTGTGGCAGTCGGACAGAAGAGCAGGCCCAGGATTCGTAACACTTACCAGAAACTCTTTCAATTGTCAAACACACAACAACACTAAACACAAGGATAATTTTTTTCAGTTCCATTCAAGCGAGATTCAGTTCCGCCCCCGCTAAAAATAAGTTATATTTCTTCCCACTCCCGCCAGCAACTTTGACGTTTTGAAATCTGCTACACCCCTCTAACCAAAACCAAAAATAACTGAAGAAAACATGTGATTCTCTCTCTTTCAGCACTTACCTGTATTTATCTCTCTTTTGTCTCTCTTTAATCTCTAGGTGTTACTGTCTCACCTGTCGAGCTCTAAGTGTGTGTGTGCGTGTGTGTGTGTGTGACTCATTGTTAGCAATGGCGACCAGTGGCAGAAAAGAGCCTTGTTTACTGTAAAATTATGAGTCACAAATAGAGGCGCTCACCTGCTTAACAAGGTGACATTACATACTCTGACTCCCAAAAAAAACACACTCGCATACACACAGCTGCTTTGTCACCTCAAACACACCTCCATCAGAGGAAACAATGAGCAAGTATTCCTGTAGGTCAAACAAGGTGCTAGCGATGCTGAAATAATGTAATATAATGTAAAATGTAACAATCAGCCTCTACTGATGAGTTACACTCGCACATTCACACTGAAAAAGTTATTTGTCTGTAAAGACAGGTGTATAAATAAATAAAACAAATTTAAAATGAAAAGAATTGTTCAATAAAATGCATTAAGAATGCCGTGAATTCGATTGAGCCTTGCAGTAAACACATTGGCAGATGTTTCTGTTTAATATAATATTCGGTCTCAGCAGCATCATATGAAAACAGTCAGCTGAAGATGCCATTAGATCACAAATGCTCGTCTGAAGAGAATAAAGAAGCACAGAGGACCAGAAACCACACAATCTCTAGAGTTACACATGCTGTTGGGGATGATATGTTTACACACGCTCATTTTAAAACAGTGTCTGAAGTGAAAGTTTCTCTGCTGATGTCAGATCTGAGAGAGAAATGTGTTCATATACTGTACAGTGAATTTATGCAACATCACAGTCTAGAAATCAGCACAGTGACCCCAGCTAACAGGAAACATTCTCAGAAACCCGTAAGACCTCTGTTCATCTTCAGAACACAAATTAAGATATATTTGATGAAATCCGAGATCTCTGACCCTCTATAGACAGCAAGGGTCCTATGCATCCTGATACTCTCCAAAGTGGTACTAGGGTGATACAGAAGACAAGAATTGTTGAATAAAGTTGATATTTGCAACAAAAACTATTCTTGTAGCTTCATAAAATTACAGTTAAACCACTGGTGTCACATGGACTATTTTGTCGATGTTCTTCTTGGTACCTTTCTGTGCCTTGATCGTGTTAGGACCCTTGCTGTCTCTCGGATCTCTCGGATTTCATCAAAAATATCTTAATTTGTGTTCTGAAGATGAACGAAGGTCTTACAGGTTTGAAACGACATGAAGGTGAGTAATTAATTACAGAATATTCATTTATGGGTGAACTATCCCTTTAATTATATTGTGTAATTTTGTATTCTGAATTCGAACATGGTCAAACCTGTTATAGTGTGTTAGCAATCAAGAAAAACAAATTATTAACAAGCTGTAACCTAAAAATCAAAATGAATTCTGAGGTTAACAGCTAAATGTATGACAATTTCTGTCAATATCGTTGATTTTATTGCATAGATACTATTTGACCTGAACTGAGCTGGACGATGACGTCACTGAATCAGTGATGAACCGACTTTAACTGAAAATTTAGTGTTTACTACTGTCCTTTTGCATTATCAACACACATATTCCTGTTTAGTACTGTGAAGCTGCTTTGACACAATCTGTATTGTAAAAAGCACTGTATAAATAAACACGACTTGACATAAAAACAGCCCGGAGCTTCACAAGGAGAATAATGAAAATGATTCATTGACTGTGTGTGATCATTTAAATTGAAAAGTAATTTTGACAGTAATAATAAAAATTGTGACAATACAGTAAAAACTAAATGACCGATTTTGATCAACACAAACAGAAGTTGAGAAAAGCACAGAAACACATGGTCACTCAGCAGGACTCACACACACTGATCTTACGGTCTAAATGAGGATTTATAATACATTTATTCTGACATGTTATATCACTGACAGAAGTTCAGCTGCAGTATTAATGTCATGAAGAGAAAATAAGAGACTCATATAACGGGTCAGCAACCTGTGGCACGCAGAGGGATAATCACTAGGGAAAACTGCATACTGACGTATATTTTGAGGTAATCACTCCTCATAGTTACGCAGCCTGTTAGGATGTATAAATACTATTAAAGTGTGAGAATTAACCTGTGCTAGTCTTCAGATGCGCGTGGCTCCAGTAAATCATTTGTGCGACCGCTGTGTATACGAGTCGATTCAGATCAATGCGGTTTAACAGCGCTCGTCAATGTCAAAATGACTGAGATGGCCAATCAAAGTAGGCGGGTTTTACTGTTCTCAGAAGCAGAGCGCAAATTTCAGGGCGAAGCATCAGTTTAACGTTGAAAGAAAGTGAGGTAAGCTGGAAATGGCAAATACTTGAATAGTCAATTGTTTTAGGATAGAAATGCTAAGTAACCGATAGCTATATCCAGTGATGCAAACTGCTCAACTTTTTGCCTCAAATATGGCCATTTAGAGAGAGAGAGAGAGAGACAGAGATTAAAGTTGTGTGTGTGAATTACCTGCACCTGTGTCTCTCTACAAACAATGAAGCTGAGTTTAGTTACTTCAAAAACCCTCCTCGTTGCTGAGAAATATAATGTACCATTTATGAGCTCCTGAATGTTTCTGTGTGCGCGCAGTGCGATCTCCGATCTCTGTCAATTGATGAAAAAATGGTTCAGAAACTGTTTGTACAATAATCAAATATAGATACAACCGGAAAATTTTTAAAAATGGCACTTCTTTCCCAAAAGGTTGCTGACCCCTGCTCTATAACGTCACACTGTTAATGATTTATCATGTAGCTCAAAGCATTATGGATACACTGAAAAAATTACTTGTAGGATTTACTTAAAAAATCTTCGTAAGAATTTGCACAAACACATTTTAAGTAAATTTTACTGCTGCTGCTGCTCTGTACAATCTACTTACTACTGAACTTAACATTTATATATGCAGTATATATATATAAAAAATAAGTAAACATTACACCATTATATATAATTCCACATATAGGAATAAGTCAAATCTACATACCTAAGTTTAGTCAATTTAACAAAGAAAATAAGTAATTTCAGCTTGGACAGTAAACGTTTGATTACTTAATATAGCACCTAATTAAACCATGCTTTTAAAGTGTACATTACTTAGAAACATCTAAATAAAAAATATAGATACAATAGATGTCATGTAGACACCATATCTACATAATTAGTAAATCAGCACTGATCTGAACACAGAGACTTCAATACATGGTACACAATACACAATGATGGTAACATTCTCTCATTTTTGAATATGAATATGAATATTGAATATCATTATAAGAATGGCATCTAAGCTAAAATTTTATTTTTACTGATTTATTCATCTTAGAACGATACACTATTTCGACACACTATTTCCCCGTTTAATACTGTAAAGCTGCTATGACACAATTTGTATTGTAAAAAGCGCTATATAAATAATGGTGACTTGACTTGAATATGAATAATTTTTTTACTCCAGATGTAACAAAATCACAAGTTACTAAACCTAACAAAAAAAGCAATGATAAAACAGTGTAAATACAGCTGGAAAACAGAAATTATTAATTAAAAATTAAAAAATAAATCAACCTTATTAATTAGTCATGCCCCAGTGCATGATGGTAACACCAGTATCATAAAAGTTGAGTAGGTTTTACGTTTATATTTACGCTTTGACTTCTACAAGCTGGAATGGTCTCACTTTATATTAGGTGGCTTTTACTACTATGTACTTACATTTAAATTAATTATTTGATACATAAATAAATACCTGCATGTAATTACATCTGTAATTAATTTCTGTAATTACATTGATAATTACACTGTTGGCCCATCCCTTACACCTTAACCCACCCTTAAACCTACCCATACCACCAAACCTGTCCTTAACCTGTCCCAAAAGTGTTTTGCAATTCAGTATGAAGAAAATAAGTACATTATACTTATTTTTTGATGTTAGTACAAAGTAGTTAAGGCCACCAAATATAAAGTGGGACCGCTGGAATTGAGTACCAAAATAGAATTTACATTGTTTTTTTAAATTATTGCCTGAACTACCTTTTTCATGAAGAAATTAAATTAGTTTTTCTGTAGTATTTACTACACCACAGAATAATTTTTATCAGTGTAGAATCTCTTGTTAGTCTATTCTGATTCATCAACACAGTTTCACTGATGATCCAGAACAAACATAAAACCCCAGATAGAGCGGCTGAGTGAATGTGGTCTGGACTGTGTGGATGAGGCTCATTGTGTCAGAGACGCTGTAGAAGGACAGAGTTCCTGCACTGTGATCCACAAACACTCCTATTCTCCTGATGATGGGCTCCACAGAGAGATCAGTCTGTATGCTATTATGCCAGAATGAGTATTTGGAGGGAGAACAGTACAAACTCCAGGACTGATTATTAGTTCCAAACCTACTCTCATCACCCCGTCCCTTCCTGCTGATGCTCTTATATGACACTGATATATAAACACCTAAATCATCTCCACTCCACTCCAGCTCCCAGTAACAGTGTCCACACACACTCTCTCTACACAACACCTGACACCACTTATCAAATCTGTCTGGATGATCAGGATACGACTGGACTGTGCCAGTGACAGTAATCACTCCTTTCTCAGACAAAAGGAGGCGTTCATTCATTGTGTTCAGATCCAGAGTGAGCTGATGGGAATCTGATGGAGATAAAACACATCAGAATCAGGAATTATGAATCTGTTTGATCTTTTCATGTAGCTGAACTCTTCATGTTCAGTGTATCATCAGTGTCTCAGTACAGATGAACAGATATCTGTGCAAATCATCATTTACAACAAGTTATAAAACTTTTCTTTCTCCTTCTACAGAAGAACATGAACTCAGTGAGTTTTTCTGCTTGTTTTCTTACTGACTTACATTGTAGGAAGTCTTTCCTGGTCCTGGGAACAATGTTGGTGAATGTAACTGTGGAAATCAACAGACATGAACAGTGTGATTCTCATGATCCTGCATCCATTCCTAACACATTTCTAACATGATGTTCTCCATGATATGAGATGATGATGGACTGGTTTCTGAGAGCAGATGAATCTCCAGGACTTTACCTCTGTCTGAGATCTTCTTGACAGATTTTCTCAGGCCATCAGAAGAGAAGAGAGAACTGAAGGGATCGTCATTTACGTCTGTAGATTCAGGAGGTGCTGAGAGAGACTTGAAACTCTACAGAAAACAGAAATCAAAACTCATCAGCTCCACACTTCCCCCAATAACCTGCTCCAACATCAGATTTGCGCGGCTCTTGTTGACTCGACTGATCTTTAGTAACTCACCTCAATCCAGCACTTTCACAGCATCAGCTTCATTCTTCTCATATTCATTACATCACATTAGAGCTACAGATTCTAGTATCTGACACTTAAACTATATGTGAACTTTCTTTTACAGATTTGAGAATCATCTGATCAAATTTTGATGAACATTACTCAGAATCTATACTATCAAGTTCACTGATTTCACCAAAAAAAAAAAAAAAAAAAGAGGTAAAAAGCTGAAATGTGACCCTGGACCACAAAACCAGTCTTAAGTCGCTGGGGTATATTTGTAGCAAAAAAATGTATTGTTTGGGTCAAAATTATAGATTTTCCTTTTATGCCAAAAATCATTAGGATATTAAGTAAAGATCATGTTCCATGAAGATATTTTGTACATTTTCTACCATAAATACATCAACACTTAATTTTTGATTAGTAATGTGCATTGCCAAGAACTTCATTTGGACAACTTTAAAGGCGATTTTCTCAGTATTTGGATTTTTTTGCACCCTCAGATTCCAGATTTTCAAATAGTTGTATCTCGACCAAATATTATCCTATCATAACAGACCATACATCAATGGAAAGCTTATTTATTCAGCTTTCAGATGATGTATAAATCTCAATTTCAATACAATTGACCCCTATGACTGGTTTTGTGGTCCAGGGTCACAAATGTTAGTGAAGTTTTGAACTGTTGGTGGCGCTAGTGGTGTTTGACAGCTAAATATATCTTCCAGAAGAAAGAGCTCAGAGAAATGATTCCTAAGAGATTTCCAGAGCTGAAAGCCATTTGTAAGAGGCGTCTCTTTCAGAAGAAGATGATCAGATGAGAGTCTGACTAATGATTATATAATAAGACACTCATGAAATGTTTCTCTGTGAGTCTCGTGTCACAGCAGGATCTGCTCAAGTCCACTATGATCCTGTTCTTCTAGATCTGTGTTACCTGCAGGAACTGGATGTGATCCTGTGTGTGTGAAAGCTGCTCCAGCTCAGCGTCTCTCCTCCTCAGATCATTGATCTCCTGCTCCAGTTGCTCCAGTCGTCCTTCAGCTCGACTCACTGCTTGCTTTTCCTGATCTCTGAGGGAGCGGATGAGCTCAGTAAAGATCCTCTCACTGTCCTCCACTGCTGTCTGTGCAGAGCGCTGTTAGGACACACAGTGATTCAGGCTTCAGTGAGTCTGAACTGAGACTGAGACAAACTTCTCTTCTTCTCCAGACTCACCTTATGAGACTCCACAGCCTCTCTCACCTGCTGAAGATCTTTCTCTCTCTGCTGGATTCTCTGCTGGAGCGTCTTCTGCGTCTCCTTCAGCTGCTTCTGCAGGACAAACAGATGATAGTGAATCTCACAGAAAACTACTGGCACTAAATCATCATGTGTACTGATGAATCCAGTAAAAATGGAGCTGATGGCTGTGGGTTCAAATGCCAGAAGTGATGATCGGTTACAATCATCATACATGAATTAACATGAAGATTAATGCTTGTTTCACAACTGACGCAGACATAGAGCTTCAACTGACAGTGTTTCTGTGTAATTAAGCTGTGGCTCTACACAGAAAATAAACGTACTATTGGATCACTACACCGAGTCTTAACTTGATCTCTAGTTTTAAATACCTGTTTCTCTGTCCTCTGTTCTGTAGCTGATACAGTGTCATGGTTTGTATGTTCATCCATCAAACACAGCAGACATATACATTCCTGGTCAGTGCGACAGAAAACCTTGAGGAGCTTCTTATGTTTCTGGCAGATCATCTCCTGCAGTCGTCCAGTGGCTTCAGTCACTTTGTGTCTCTTTCCTTTAAAGAAACTCTCATGTTGTTCGAGGTGATACTGACAGTAAGAGTTCAGACACACCAGACAGGACTTGACAGCTTTGTATTTTCTTCCAGTACAGACGTCACACTGCACATCTCCAGCTCCAGTGTCACAGTCAGCAGGACGTTTGGTCTTCTTCAGTTTCTTTACTATTTTAGCCAAGATGCTGTTTCTAGCTAAAGCAGGTCTTGAACTGAAGGTCCGTCTGCACTGAGGGCAGCTGCATGCTCTCATCTGAGAAACTCTGGCTTCTGCCATTTTACTGCGTGAATACAGAGACACAAACACACAACAGCTCAACTACTCTTCAGTTTCTCTTTCTCTGAACTCAAATGATTCCTGTTTCCTGGTTCTGTGTTTGAGTCACGAGAGTAAAACAGGTGTGTCTGTGAGACTGTAAAGCAGGTTTCTGATTCCTGCTCCTGTAGAGTCACACACACACACACACACACACACACACACACACACACACGTACTGACAGTGTAATGCAGTGCATGTTGAGGAATATTAGAAGAAACTTCACCTTGCAGCTTGGAGATGACATTGATGAAGAAGAAACGCAAATCACCACGGTCATCGTAGAATGTGATCTCAAAGATGAAGTGTCGAGGCAAGAATACGATGTTCTCTATCAGATTCTCAAGAGGCTGAGTGGACAGTCCAAGTTGACCAATGACAACATCAAGAAGACGGATGGTTCCTTCCACCATACCTTCACTGAAGAATGGAAACTGGCTTGGACCACGTGGTGACCAAAGCAATCAAGGCCGGTGGAGAAGTTGTACAATGTTCCTCATCCTCATGAAGCTAATCTGGTGATCGGAACAAATTTCATCAACCTGGAAGAAAGCTGTGATCATGTCCATCTTCAAGAAACGTGACAGCTGTGGAGCAAGCCGGTTTTCATCCTCTTTGAGGCTATTGTGATCTTCTCTATCCTTCCAGCTGATGAAGGAGATAATCCATTGCACCAAGCACATGGTCATAGTCTTCACTGACTTTAAATCTCAAAAACACAATTAAATATGAAATTTTGTAGTAGATACACTGGAATAGAGAAATTGAAAATCGCTTTTTTACAGTGTTTAAAGGAAGTAGATAATGAACAGTCTGAGACGTGATCTGTGTGAATTTGTACAGAGTTGTTCAGCATCATCTTTAACTGCTGAAAGGATGTTGCAGGAGTTTGTATCAGCATCTGAGGAAACCTGGCTGAGCTTTCATTGGTGATCTGATACTACAGCGGTGTTAAAAATGAGTCAAAGAGAGTAAATGAAGCACCTGAGGCTCGTTCATGAACACATTCACTCTCTCTCACTCCATTCATGAGAGTTATCAGCGTTTAGGGATATAAATCTGTGTGTCTTTGTCTCTCTATGGTTCTCTCTCCTCTCAGATCATGTGTGAGATCATATTCAGTCTCATCTCAGATTATCTGGAGCTCAAAGCGCAGGAATTCAGTGAGGACGGACAGCAGATAGATCAGCTTCTCCTGTAGAAATACACTTTCAGCATGTATAATGTCAGTGTAACTAGCAGCTCAAGCAGTCAGCTCAGTCTGAGAAACTCATAACCAGTGTTGGGGGTAACGCATTACAAGTAATGTGAGTTACGTAATCAGATTACTTTTATTCATGTAACTAGTAAAGTAACAAATTACTTTTTAATTTACAAGAACAGTACCGAGTTGAATGTCACGTGTTGTCATCTCGGAATTACGGTAATAGGGGTTATGCGCAATAGACTTCCATATTCTGCTAACCAGATCTCGTTGCTTCCGGTTAACGCGTTTTGCAAATGCCCCGTTAAATATGAAGCTGTTTTACTCAAGATGCCTTCAAAGTAGACACTAAAGATAATCATTACCAATGACCATCACATATGTGATTGATATATAAAATGTTTTTATTTTTATTCTTTTCAATGACATTTATATATAAAAGTCGAATAAAACGTCAACAATAAAAACAGCTAGCTAATTTAACTGATTACCTTAAAAGTCCATTGATATCGCCATTATTTAATACTGCTATTAATACGTTCTCCGATAAGCGGAAGCGATGAGACCTGTTTTCCGGGTTTGGTCAGGTGATGTTCGACATATACCCTATTACGACATGGCGTGAACGCAGCATAAGGGTGAATCCCATTTCTCTGTCTTACCCCTTCCCCTTAGTTTTGCGCGTTCACGTGAGAGTAAGGGCTATCCCAATTCTCGTTTTGATCGAGGGGTAGGGCTAAGGGGAAGGGGTAGATACCCCTTAAAACCAAGCATTTTCGCGAGCTTACTTGAAACCGAGGGGTACCCAGAACACACTGCGCAACCGGCAACAATCAAGTATTTTCGGCTTAAATAATTTATTTAAAAATTACGACAGTCTTGTTTTGTGCTCTAGACAGTCCTGTACATATATATTTGCAACCATGTTCTTAATTGAAACGTTTTTAAAAAATCGCTAGTTTGCGACGCTAACGTTACATTGCTGATTTGCACAACAGTCCCGCAGACTAGCCTTGAATGAACTCCATGCATGTCTACAGTTTTAACAAGTTTGTAAAACGATCCAAAGTTCGTGATCAACACTTGTCGGCTCTGATGAAGTAGCAGCCAGCTAGCGACGGTGTATGATGACGTAACCGTAACCAAGTGGTGTCTCATTTCATAGGGGTATGTTTTCACCCCTAGCGCTTACCACTCGGTTTCGAGGGACAAGGGCTAGGGGTAAGACGTAGGGGAAGGGGTAAGACAGAGAAATGGGATTCACCCTAAGTCTCACTCGCAAAAAAAAATTACAAATAAAATAATAATAATAATAATATTAATAAAAAACAGATTCATGTATTCCTCAAAATGAATAAAAACAGTGAAATACAAACTCAGAATATGACACAAACCTGCAATAATTAAATGTTAAATAACACAAATCCTTTATGTATTTAATCCCATTTTATTAACCAATGTTTTTGCTGCTGACCTTCGATGATCCAATTCAACCATACTAATAAGCAAAAAATACTTTTGGGAAGTTAACATTTGTGTTTAATTTTTATTTATTTTTTTATTGCTGAAGAGTGTTGAACTTTCTTCTCCTGCGTTCTTCTGTACAGACGTAAATTGACTTTTCTTTCAGCTTAAGGCTTATTCATTTCACTTTTTGGTGTGAAAGGACTTTTACATTTGCTAAAAATATAACTTTTTATATTGAAAACAAACAAGCAAGCCCTGCTCAGATTTAACAAGTAACGCAAAAGTAACATAACACATTACTTTCCATAAAAAGTAACTAAGTAACGTAATTAGTTACTTTTTTAGGGAGTAACATATTGTAATGCATTACTTAATGCATTACAGGTTTAATGTCTACCCAGACATTAAACCTGTTGCTTTAATGTCTGGGTTCATGAAGTCATTTGAGAGACTGGTGTTGGCCTACTTTAAGGACATTACTGGACTCATGCTGGACCCCCTGCAGTTTGCTTCCCAAGCAAACAGGTCTGTGGATGAAGAAATCAACATGGGACTGAACTACGTCCTCCAACATCTGGACAAACCAAGGACTTATGCAAGGATCCTGTTTGTGGACTTCAGCTCCACTTTCAACACCATCATCCTGGACAGAGCCGATCCTCCCTATACGCAGAATACGCAAGCTGTGTAGGGCCTGTAGGGAGTGAAATTATTTCCTTTATGAAAATAACTCCTCGTGAAGCCAAAACTTAGGAACTCTTACAATGCAAATGTCAGGCCACAAAACAAACTCTTCAATCAGGCTTTGGTCTCTTTGTGAAGCCAAACACCCAGAAAACCCTTACAATGCAAATGTCATGCCGCAAGACAATAAACTCTCTAATCAGACAAGAAGATCTGAGAGAAAGACCATTTGATCATTGGTCCACTCACCCATCCTTCCCCCCTGGACTCATGGTACTGGTCACTGAAAGAACTCAAGTTGCTACTCTTACATAAATATTTACTATATCTTAAGAATTAATGATCTTAACCCTTTCATGTTTGGTATCATTTTAAAGGTCTCGGTGCGATGGGTAAACTGGTCTCAATTTCACAGTAGTCACTTATATTATGGGAAATATTGGAAACTTAAGTTAACTCTGTGCCTCTGTTGTGGGGGCGGTCTCCTTTCAAAACTTGATAAACATTGCTCTACAGGTGTGACCATTTGGGGCATGAGAACAGCTCCTAGAGAGGTTTCTCATCCCCCATACACAGATCTAATCTGTTTTGGGGCAGAGAATAAATGTTTATGGGCCTTTTGTTCTGGTAGTATTTAAGGGAAAGTTGCAAATCAGTCAGGGCGATTTGTAGCCAGATCAGCCCGTACTGTGGAGGGTATTGAATATGTTCCATACTATGTATCTTCTTCTTGAAGCCAGGTAAACATTTTATTCTTAGATTCATCTTTGAACAACTGTTGTTATGTATTTTCTTATTTTTGAATTGGCTTCTTATTGTTTTATTATGTAATTGGCACGATACGTTTACTGGACTAATAATAAATTGTTATATTTGATTTATTCTGATCTCTTCTGAAATCATTTTTTCAAGTAGATTAATGTGTAGGGACAGCTCATACCAAGCACTAATAGATGAACCATGGGGAGCACCATGAAGGAGACTTTGGATTTCTGACTGTCGCTAGCTTAACACAGTGTAGCTCTCGTGGTTATAGGGAAAAATACACTTTTTGTTATGAGTATGCAGGCGCAGCTCACTTAAAGGTATGATAACACACTGCACCCTCTGAGTAAGTTCAGAACTGACGAGTTTGTGTCGTGGATTCACAAAAAAATCGGCCGAAGTGTAATTCCTATGCGATACCTGGTCCCTAATGAACAAATAATTGAAAGAATGGGATTTTCGGAATAATCAAATATCTAAGTTAATGTACAATCGATATCTGTGATCAGTTTAATTATAAATATTGTCTAAGTTTAATGATCACTTGAAATTGAAGTCAGATCAAGCACGGAGTTAGACTAAAATTGAAACTAAATACTAATAAATTCATAAACGCAAGTAAAAGACCGAACATGCACTAAACCTTCGACCAGCCGCTGGATTCCGTTGTTTGGACTAGCGGGTGGATCCTTACAGGCCTCAGAAACACCAGGGGGCCCCCGTGCTCTCAAAGATGTTTTAATTTTAGTTTTGTTTTTTAATTTGGCCAGCGGTTAATGACTGATCATTTCTTTTAATGTGGTGCGCTGTCATGCTCTCTACGTAAAAATCAGTCAAATCATGTAACGTGAATGTTGTACCGCCTCTTGCGCTTACTAAAAAAAAAAAAAACGAGTTGAAAGCGTACTGAGCTGCGGAAGAGTGCTTGTTTCTCGATTCTCGATTCTTGATTCAAGACGGAGTGAAACACGGACAAGTGCGTTTTGTCCATTCTTTCGTCCATTCATCCCCCCACCCCGGGACAGTTTTGCGTAGGGCCCCCAGAAGTCTTGGATCGGCACTGATCCTGGATACTCTTCTGAATAAACTGACAGTGCTCTCTGTACCGACCTCCATCTGTCAGTGGATCTACAGCTTCCTGACAGACAGGCAGCAGCTAGTGAAGCTGGGCAAACTCACATCCAGCACCTGCACCATCAGCACTGGTGTTCCTCAGGGGTGTGTGTTCTCCCCACTGCTCTTCTCTCTCTACACCAATGACTGCAACTTTAAAGACCCCTCTGTCAAGCTCCTGAACTTCACAGATGACACCAGTCATTGGTCTCATCCAGGAGAAGTGGTTGAGCAGCTGTCTGTCTGGTGCAGTCACAACAACCTGGAGCTGAACACTCTCAAAACTGTGGAGATGATTGTGGACTTCAGCAGAAATCCTCGGCACTCCCTCTTCTCACCATCATGGACAGCACTGTGGCTGCAGTGGAATTATTCAGGGTCCTGGGCACCACCATCTCTCAGGACCTGAAGTGGGACAATCACATTGACTCTGTTGTGAAAAAGGCTCAGCAAAGGTTGTACTGTCTTTGTCAACTGAAAACCTCCCACAGGTGCAGATGACACAGTTTTACTCAGCTGTTACTGAGTCGGTTCTGTGCTCTTCTATAACTATCTGACTTGAGTCAGCCAGCAAATCAGATATAAGAAGACTGCAACGGACTGTCAGGACAGCTGAAAGGATAATTGGTGTGCACCTGCCAAACCTTCAGGACTTGTACAACTCCAGAGTGAAGAAACGGGCAGGTAACATCATCACAGACCCCTCTCACCCCGACCACAACCTGTTTGCACTTCTCTCTTCAGGCAGACGCTACAGATCTCTGAGCACTAGAACGTCTAGGCAAAAAAAAACAGTTTTCCCCCATGAGATCTCCAGCTTAAACAGCTAACAAAAATTATTATCCGTTTTCTGTAATTCTTTGGCCTGTAAGCCAACTTCCCTCATGATCATTCCTGCATAAGAACATAAAGCTGCTTTGACACAATCTGTATTGTTAAAAGCGCTAGATAAATAAAGGTGAACTAAATGAACACGCATAGATAAATCAGAGTTCATATTGTGATGCTTAAGTTAATTATAATGTGTACTTGTGTTTTCTGAATGAGAACATGGTCAGTCTTGTGCAAAATGAGGACATTTACTTGTAGAGTTTTGCAGATAACTTTGAGCAAATTGGAACGTGTGTGAAAAAAGCGTCTTTGTTTCAAGAGCTAAATGAATGGTTTGGGAAATTGGGCCAAATGAATCCATTATAGTGTGTTAGAAATGAAGAAAAACTGAAATACAAATTATTAAAAAGCTGTAACTTAAAAATAAAAATTGATTCCGAGATTAACAGTTAAATGTATAACAATATCAGTGGCTCGTGGCGCTGGAAGACAGAAAAACACAAAACACTGAAAAGGGCTGGAACTCCATAAAGTGCATAATGACAATGATTTATTGACCGTGTGTGATCGTTTGAACTGAGAAGTCATTTTGATAGTAATAATAAAAATAGTGACACTACAATAAAAACTATATGACTGATTTTGATCAACACAAACAGAGGTTGAGAAAAGCACAGAAACACGTGGTCACTCAGCATGACTCACACACACTGATCTTACTGTCTATATGAGGATTTATTACACACATTTATTCTGACATGTTATTGACAGAAGTTCAGCTGCAGTATTAATGTAATGAAGACGAAAGAAGAGACTCTATAACATCTCACTGTTACCAATTTATCATGCAGCTCAAAGCATTATCATGGTAAATTATTGTGTTTGTGGAGGTTGGACAAACTCCAGCCTGTCAGGACATAGAGTCCACAGGTTTCCTAACAAGAAATAGAATGGTATCTTCTGGGCCTGGTAATGCGGTGGTGTGTAATTTAGTGATCACTTTACTCTGGTGGATTATCATTCCAGTGATATGATGCAGTTCAACATGGGATACCAAAGCAAGAACCAAGTGAGACTCAGAGCTGGTGCGGTTCCTTCATCACGTCCCGCTCGGCCGCTGGTGGGAGACATGATGCTCACGGGTCCGACAGAGATGCTGCTCCACGAAAACATCAACTGTGCACCGTAAGTCTTGTTTTTTAACATTTTCTAACTACCAAATCAGTGAACATAATTATTTAAATAATGAGGCACAACGAGATGTGTATACGTTGTTGTAAAGCACCACAGCTAGCTTGTAAGCATTAGCAATATATTTTTAAAAACCTTGTAAATACGTTACCATATGAGAAGGCATAACTAGTAGGTTGACCTCAGTATGCTAATATTATAATCATCAAGTCTAATGACAGCTTAGTAACATTGTTAGCACAGCTAATTGGTCATTTTTGTCATGTGGTGTGTTTATAAGGCTTTGGAAGATGGGAGTGTGAAGATCTGAAGCAGTGGAGGCCAGCTGTTATTAACACCTCTACTGGACTGCAGCACTCCTGATGGAGATGGAGATGCAGATGCGATGGAGGCCGAGTGGAGAAGCATGGTCAGCAGTGAATGTGATCTAAACTTGTGTTTGTTTCTCCCAGCATATGCCGTCTGTGGGTGTTATACTGCAGGTCACCACAGGCTCTATGAGAACGCAGCACTGTCATGTCTTCCACTACACCTGCTCCTCTACAGATCCCTCCAGAGGATCAACAAGATCAGGCTGTTGGTGTGTATCTAGCACAGCATTCACGATTTAACACACATTAACAACGCATTAGTGTGATACCCAGACTGAAAGATTGTTAAATGTTTTTAAATGGGTCAGATGGTATATTTTTCTTTTGGTAGTATATGTTTGGTACATCTACATATATTAACAGTTGCAATGTTGTGTTTTGAGTTAGAAATTAACAGTGCTATGAAATAATATTTGTTATGATTTAGAACAGTATAAATAAAACTGAATTGAATTAACCATAAATGCAGATCTGCTTGATATATATATCAAGATATAGGCCCAGCGGACAACTTGCCTGTATGCCGTCAATATTGATTGTGTTATACCAATAGCATCAAAAAGTGTGACTTACAGGTAGTTGTGACCTAAATATTGGCAACTTGTAATAGAGAAACAAAATTATTCAGATTTTTTGAATATTCAAATTTTCAATTTACTATGTATTTATACATACAAGTATTTAGCTCAGAGTAATAAATGATCTCTGCCCTAAACACACTTATGTCTGCTGGCCTGGAGAGGTCCATGCTCCTGTCTGAAGTGCATATAGGCTGTCTGTAGCACACATGGGTTCAGACAGAAAGCCTCAAAGCCTGGGAGCAGAGTCAGACACTGCACATCAAGTCTGGGGGTCACATTCTCCACTAAAGCCCAGTATACATCCAACTCCCCGCAGCACTGACTTTCCTCAGCTGTGACCATGGCCTCACATTTACCACACAAACATTTATCTCCTTCTCTCTCGCGCGGTGATGAGAAACCGCTATATCACGTAACTTTAGTGTGGGATATTAACGAGTGTGACACGCCTGATCAATGCTTATTAGTTTCTGTTACTGGTAAGCAGTTTTGGGCTAGTTACTCAAAGAATGTAATATATTACTCATTACTAGTTACTCCTTTCAAAAGTAATATTGTTATTACTTTCTGGCAACGGTAATTAGTTACACTACTAGTTACATTACTTTTTCTTCACGCCCCACAGAAGTTGTAACTGTGTATCTTCCACATAAAATTCTTCAAGAATGTTACTAACAACATATTTCTGCCTCATCATTTAACCAAAATCCACTTTGGATCGCAGTCAGAAGTTATTACAAACACTCAATAGTGATTGATAGTGGCATTCAAGTAGAAGTGTTGTATTAATCTCATTAATTGTCATGTGTAGCTTGAAACTAATTGTAATTTCTCCATTACCCATATACGATTATATTTCATTATGTATTTTATCAAATCACATACAGTGGGGCAAAAAAGTATTTAGTCAGCCACCAATTGTGCAAGTTCTCTCACTTAAAAAGATGAGAAAGGCCTGTAATTTTCATCATAGGTATACCTCAACTATGAGAGACAAAATGAGAAAAAAAAAAATCCAGAAAATCACATTGTAGTGGGAGAAAATCCAGAAAATCACATAAGTGGGAGAACTTGCACAATTGGTGGCTGACTAAATACTTTTTTGCCCCACTGTAAGTTTGTAAGAAACTGTTTAATTTTCCAAAAAGATTTTTAATTATAGTAATATAATGTACCACATGCTGATCAGAAGGATGTGGGTGGGATGTAATGCCAGAGTAAAGTAAAGTCGCAACTTACACAACAGTGTTCAGGTCATCTTTTTTCCTGACAAAATCAATATAATGCAATATTTCTGTCTGCTAAATGTAAGCTGTTCCATATTTGATTGTTGGAGTTTAAATCAGTGGGGTTGAGGCATCAAAAGTAACTAAGTAACTAAGCTATTTTATGGATGGTAACTGTAATATTATTACTGAAATCTTATTAGTAATTAGTTACATTACTAGTTACTGCAAAAAGTAATATTATTACAGTAGCTAAATTACTAGTAACTAGTTACTGCCCAACACTGCTGGTAAGTATCAATACTCATAGATGTCCAATACTAGCTTTGCTATTGCCTGATTACATATCATTAGCTAACGTGTGTATATCTGTAAGCTAACACTGGTCTCTCACCAAGACACCTGTCCTGTTCTCCTCACACATCAACTCAATCTGTCTCCTCTGACCGTTGTTCTGTCTAATCCCGGCCTGTGTCTGCTCTCTTGGCTGCATAGCACGCTCATAATTGTATCTGTGGTCCGTCATACGAATGTAAATAAACATTTAAATTTCCTCAGCATCTGAACTGTTATTGCAATCCATTGTTTTCCTATGGTTTAAATGTACCGCTCTCCCTTTTGATGCGTCACTTCCGATTTTGGCGGTTTTCAGATGCGGAGGTAAACTTCTCTCACAAAAACGACTCCAGAAGCCTTAATAGCGTGTTTTAAAGTATATTTAAAAAAAAAAAAATCTAGTTCCTACATTATTTTTCTATACATCGACTCACTGGGGTCTCTAACCTGCAATATGCCCTTTAAAACCATTTTTTTACCTGGTGAAACTAACTAAAAATAATAACTTCACATTAAAGGTGCAATAGGTGATTGTCTTCAGAAACATTTTTTGTTATGCTGGTTGAATATCTGTATTAATATATTCTGTGGAAGGGGTAGGACCAAGAAATGTTCGTCCAATCAAAATGCTCGGTCCGAGCGTTTTAATTGTCTTTCCTACCTGCCTGTCAATATATATATATGTATTAGCATACCTTTGCGCACCCTATTTGCGCAGACACGATACGTCATCAGCGCGTTCACGTACGCTATTGCAGACAGAGTGAGAATGGCATACAAACATCAACAACCCGATCTTCCTTCCTGGTATTGTAGTACATTTACTAACTGTGCTATAAAGTTTTCTCACCGGTGAATGACACATGTTTTATCCCAGCGGTTCCTAATTTGAGTCCTCACGCCCCCCGCTCTGCATCTTTTGCATGTCTCACTTAGCTAAAACACCTAATTCAGATAACCAGCTCATTAGAAGAGAGCTACTTGCATGAGCTGTGTTCCCATTGACATGCTCCCTACACAGTGTTCATTACTCTCTACTCCCTGAGCAGGGAAATCCGTTGAAGTTTACTTCACTTCAGAACATTCATTCATGGATTTGCGCTGCGCAGCGTCTTCACACACAGACGAAACTTACTAGACAAGTGTGACATAATATACCTCTGTAAATAAATACTATTTAAATTCACATCTCACACACTTTAATGCCCTTTGTATGGAGCATATACGCTCGCTTTGAACTGGAATCATGGCGGAATATCTGGTGATGTCCACTTCGCAGGGCACTTATGACTTATAACAGAACAACCGTCGGACGTGATAAGATATACATATGAAATGTGCAGAGCGGGGAGGGCGCGAGGACTGTAATTGGGAACTGTTGATGTAGTCTATTGTAGTAATTTAACGTTGTCTCTGGTATTCTGCTTTTTGGGCATATGTGCGTTCAGGGGACGGTTCAGTGCTATCAGGCTAAAGTTAGCATTTTCAGAGATCTCCTACTGCACATTTAACTTAATATTTCTTAATATTCTGTAAGATTTATTGGCATTTGCACAGTACTCTTGGTAACCACAACAAGTACTACTTACCAGAAACTCTTCACTCAAATGTATTTATGTTTTATGGCAGGCTTACAGAATGGTATTCTTCTATTGCGCAAGCATTAAACCCTTTGGAATGAGGATTTGTGAAAGATGAGTGGATTTTCTCTGAACTCCTGTAATTGTGTGAATGAGTTGCGTTTCATCAAAATTAATTTAATTTATAAGTAGTAACAAATGAAAAGAACAAATCAAAGAAGTTCAGATTGGAGTACCCCACATGTCATTAAGGGGGGTTGAATAGTGTATATATAATTCTTACAAGATGGGAATTGTGAGTGTTCAACGTAGCATTCAATCATCTGTGTTTGTAAAAAAAAAAAAAAACTGCAAATGCACAATTGCTCCATATTGAAGTTGTTCGAACGGAAAGATGTTATGTCATCGAGTTTTGCTAATTGTTATACCCCCCCTCTCTGATCAATAGTATGTTCCCAAGGTGCCGTACACCTCAATCCGTGGGAGGCACTCTGAGGAGAGGTATATGTTTTAGTTAATGGACGACTTAGTCGTTTTTAGAGTTTATTAAGTAGAAATTAAGATGAGGTTCAAATAAAACATGGTGGTGTTTGTATTGTTGAACGTGGCATGTGATAAACAAGGGATTACTAATGTTGAAAATGGCTTATAAATGGTATTTCTTTAAATTAGTGTTTGATGCATTTTTTGGGATTAGTATATCTGAAGTATCAATTTATATTGTGTTCATCATTTAAGTAATGATGACATTCTGGGTAATGTAGTTCATGACCTACTGGACATTACTTGGGATAAGAAAAGGGTAAAACAACTTGTGAAGTGTGATTTTTGGTTGTTGCCTGCATGTTAGAGGGATGGAACAATGTACTAACTCAACGATGTGTTTGCAGATTGTGAACAGAACAGAGACAATTGTTGTAATACTGTCCCATTCTGTTCTTGCAGGTATGCATTATTGGATTTATGTTTTATTATTTTTACATTCATTTTCAAAGTTTACACTTTTCTTGTTAGTTCTATATAAAACATGTCTTTGATTTTGTTATGCACTTTACTGAATTGAACAATTTAAGATATAAAAGAAAAAAAAAATACATTCTGACACCTCAGTCCGTGGGAGGCACTCTGAGGAGAGATTGTGAACAGAACAGAGATGATTGTTGTAATACTGTCCCATTCTGTGCTTGCAGTAAACACCTTAAAAGACTGTATCAGTGTTCGTCCTTCTTGGCGGGTTTGGTCCTGTGGTGCAAATCTGCTACACCCCTCTAACCAAAACCAAAAAGAATTGAAGAAAACATTCTCTCTCTTTCAGCACTTACCTGTATTTATCTCTTTTTTGTCTCTCTTTAATCTCTAGGTGTTACTGTCCCACCTGTCGAGCTCTAAGTGTGTGTGTGTGTGTGTGTGTGTGTGTGACTCATTGTTAGCAATGGCGACCAGTGGCAGAAAATAACCTTTTTTACCTTAAAATTATGAGTAACAAATAGAGTCGCTTACCTGCTTAACCAGGTCACCATTAAATACTCTGACTCACAAAAAAAAAACACACTCGCATACACACAGCTGCTTTGTCACCTCAAACACACCTCCATCAGAGGAAACAATGAGCAAGTATTCCTGTAACTCAAACAAGGTGCTAGCGATGCTGAAATAATGTAATATAATGTAAAATGTAACAATCAGCCTCTACTGATGAGTTACACTCACACATTCATACTGAAAAAGTTATTTGTCTGTAAAGTCAGTTGTATAAATAATGTGATATAATGAAATTAAAAGAATTGTTCAATAAAATGCATTAAGAATGCCGTGAATTTGATTGAGCCTCACAGTAAACACATTGGCAGATGTTTCTGTTTAATATAATATTCGGTCTCAGCAGCATCATATGAAAACAGTCAGCTGAAGATGCCATTAGATCACAAATGCTCGTCTGAAGAGAATAAAGAAGCACAGAGGACCAGAAACCACACAATCTCTAGAGTTACACATGCTGTTGGGGATGATATGTTTACACACGCTCATTTTAAAACAGTGTCTGAAGTGAAAGTTTCTCTGCTGATGTCAGATCTGAGAGAGAAATGTGTTCATATACTGTACAGTGAATTTATGCAACATCACAGTCTAGAAATCAGCACAACGACCCCAGCTAACAGGAAACATTCTCTGAATTCTCTGAAACCTGTATACGACGGCGTTTTAGTGCCACGTTAAAAAAATTAGAAAAATCGAAAATTACGAGATTAAAGTCATAATATTTCGAGAATAAAGTCTAAATTATGAGAATAAAGTCAAAATATTACGAGAATAAAGTAGAAATACTACGAGAATAAAGTTGAAATGTTTCAAGAAATTTTACTGCTACAGCTCTGTACAATCTACTTACTACTGAACTTAACATTTATACTGTATATACAGTATATATATTAAAAATATATATATTATATATAATTGCACATATAGGAATAAGTAAAATACCTAAGTTTAGTCAATTTAACAAAGAAAATAAGTAATTTCAGCTTGGCCAGTAAAAGTTTGAGTAATTTTTCTTAGTCAAAGCTTACTTGGCAATACTTTGATTTGACTTAATATAGCACCTAATTAAACCATGCTTTTAAAGTGTACATTACTTATATAAAATATAGATACAATAGATGTCATGTAGACACCATATCTACATAATTAGTAAATCAGCACTGATCTGAACACAGAGACTTCAATACATGGTACACAATACACAATGATGGTAACATTCTGTGGTTCATTTTTGAATATGAATATTGAATATCGTTAGAAGAATGGCATCTCAGCTAATATTAGTCTGTTTTATTCATCTTAGAATGACACACTATTTCGACACACTATTTCCCCGTGTAATACTGTAAAGCTGCTATGACACAATTTGCATTGTAAAAAGCGCTATATAAATATGGTGACTTGACTTGAATATGAATTCATTTTTTACTCCAGAAAATCACAAGTTACTAAACCTAACAACAAAAGCAATGATAAAACAGTGTAAATACAGCTGGGAAACAGAAATAAATAAATAAATAAATCAACCTTATTAATTAGTCATGCCCCAGTGCATGATGGTAACACCAGTATCATAAAAGTTGAGTAGGTTTTACGTTTATATTTACGCTTTGACTTCTACAAGCTGGAATGGTCCCACTTTATATTAGGTGGCTTTTACTACTATGTACTTACATTTAAATTAATTATTTGATACAGTTCACTTATTGTGTACATACATGTTTTTACATTGTACTTATATTTAAAAAAAATACCTGCATGTAATTACATTGATATTTACACTGTTGGCCCATCCCTTACACCTTCACCCACCTCCACCAAACCTGTCCCAAAAGTGTTTTGCAATTCAATATGAAGACAATAATGTCAGTCCTCTGTCGTGTGTTTCCCGCCCTCTTGTGTCCTTATATGGCTTTTCCTGTTCCTGTCCTTGTTCAGTGTGATTGTTTATGATTTCGTTCAGCTGTGTGTCTGATTATCATGTGTATTTAGTTCCTGCCTGTTGAGCTCCTTTTCGTCTGGTCTACTCGTTACTCCTGGTTTTCCTGTGTGTCTGCCCTGCCTTGTATTGCCGTTTGAAGACTGTTATTTTGAAGTTACTCCTCATCTCCTTGTTCCTCATTCCTCCCCGCTGTGTGCACTGTGACAAATAAGTACATTGTACATATTTTTTGATGTAAGTACATAGTAGTTAAGGCCACCTAATATAAAGTGGGACAGCTGGAATTGAGTACCAAAATAGAATTTAAATTTTGTTTTTTTAAATTATTGCCTGAACTAAGTTTTTCATGAAGAAATTACATTTATTTTTCTTTACTTCACAGAATCATTTTTATCAGTGTATCTCTCGTTAGTCTATTGTGATTCATCAACACAGTTTCACTGATGATCCAGAACAAACATAAAACCCAGGATAGAGCGGCTGAGTGAATGTGGTCTGGACTGTGTGGATGAGGCTCATTGTGTCAGAGACGCTGTAGAAGGACAGAGTTCCTGCACCGTGATCCACAAACACTCCTATTCTACTCATGATGGACTTCACAGGGAGATCAGTCTCTATATTATTGTGTCTGAATGAGTAACTGGAGAGAAAGTAGTACAAACTCCAGGACTGATTATTATATCCAAACCCACACTCATTACCCTTCCTGCTGATGCTCTTATATGACACTGATATACACACATCTCCACTCCACTCAATCTCCCAGTAACAGTGTCCACACACACTCTCTCTACACAACACCTGAAAATACTCATCAAATCTGTCTGGATGATCAGGATACGACTGATCTGTGCCAGTGTTAGTAATCACTCTGTTTCTCTCAGACAGAAGGAGGTGTTTATTCACTGTGTTCAGATCCAGAGTGAGCTGATGGGAATCTGATGGAGATAAAACACATCAGAATCAGGAATTATGAATCTGTTTGATCTTTTCATGTAGCTGAACTCTTCATGTTCAGTGTATCATCAGTGTCTCAGTACAGATGACCAGATATCTGTGCTAATCATCATTTACATCATCAGTTATAAAACTCTTCTTTCACCTTCTACAGAAGAACATGAACACACTCAGTGAGTTTTTCTGCTTGATTTCTTACTGACTTACATTGTAGTAAGTCGTTCCTGGAAATGTTTCTGTGGAAATCAACAGACATGAACAGTGTGATTCTCATGATCCTGCATCCATTCCTAACACATTTCTAATATGATGTTCTCCATGATATGAGATGATGATGGACTGGTTTCTGAGAGCAGATGAATCTCCAGGACTTTACCTCTGTCTGAGATCTTCTTGAGCTCCTCTTTGCAGAAATCCTCCAGTTTGTCTCTCAGCTGATGGACAGATTCTCTCAGATCATCAAAAGAGACGAGAGAAATGAAGAGATCATCATTTACGTCTGTAGATTCAGGAGGAGCTGAGAGAGACTGGAAACTCTACAGAAAACAGAAATCAAAACTCATCAGCTCCACACTTCACCCAATAACCTGCTCCAACATCAGATTTTTAATCAATTTCTTAATCAGTTTTATCAGGTTTGAGGATAATCTGATCCAATTTTGATCAATGTTATTCAGAATCTGTAATAAATCAGAAGGAAAAATGAGCTAAAAGCTGAAATGTTAGTAAAATTTTGAACTGTTGGTGGTGCTAGTGGTGTTTGACAGCTAAATATACACTGTAGAACTTTTCATTGTAAATTTACAGTAAAATACTGCCAGCTGGGTTGCCAGCCACTTACTGTATTTTTACAGGACCACTACTGTGTAGGGGAATTTACAGTAAAGACCTTCGGACCAGGTGTGTTGAATAAAGACCAGAAGTCAAGAGATTCGATCAAAAATGAAGAAAATTTACTGAAGATAGTTTGCAGTTTCATCAGCAGAAGTCAGCTTCAAGACTCACAATCGAGTTCGTAGGCCGCTCTGCGTACAATTCAAAAATATAAAATAAATATAAATATAAATAAATATAAGATATAAATCTGTGTGTCTTTGTCTCTCTCTGGTTCTCTCTCCTCTCAGATCATGTGTGAGATCATAATCAGTCTCATCTCAGATTAGCTGGAGCTCAAAGCGCAGGAATTCAGTGAGGACGGACAGCAGATAGATGAGCTTCTCCTGTAGAAATACACCTTCAGCGTGTATAATGTCAGTGTATCCAGCAGCTCAAGCAGTCAGCTCCGTCTGAGAATCTCCCAGAATTAGAAAAGTTCATATGTTGCTCAACGGCGCTCTCTAGTGCTTCTCTAATTCACTGCATGATGTTGGGAAGATCTGAGAGAAACATAAACAATAGGCTACATCAGAAGGCCATAAGGAGATAAACTAACAAAGCTTGTTTCCACCACACCTTAAAATAAATAAATAATTTATTGCACAATTCTGACTTTCGTTTGCAATTTTGAGTTCATATCTCACATTTTTTGACTCATTTTCTGTCAATTCTAAATTTAATCTCATGATTGTGACTTTTCCTCTCACAATTCTGATTTATTTATTTCTTATTCTGAGTACATATTTCACAGTTATTACTTTTTTCATAATTCTGAGTTAAAATCTCACAACTTCAAGACATAAACTTGAAATTGTGAGAAAAGGTCAGAATTGAGAGATGCAATTAAAAATACAAATAATTATTTAATTTTTTTGCAAAAAAAACCAAACAAAAAAACAGGCTTCTGTAGTAAACTTTTGTCTTTTTATATGAGAGTCCATAACTAACAATAACTAAAACAAACTGTAAATGACTGTTAGGAAAACAATAACATCCACAAAATGTATAAAGAACTGTAGTTACTGAATTTATTTGTAACAATAACTTTAAAGTTATTTATTGTTACTACAGTAAAACAGAGATTATTTTTCTAGCCACCAGTATAAATAATTATTAAATATAATGACAAATACTCTGAAAGTGTTTAACACAGCAGTTATTTTAGTATTCAACGTACTGTATACTATTATAGTTTATAGTTAATATTTTAAATTAGCTGTTATTTTTATACTTTCCGTTTTCATTTCAGAATTCAGTTTTTTTATGATTTATGATGTTCAGTAACAGAGCAGCAGCAGGTAGACAGCTGTGAAATATGAGCGTGTTGTTTCACACTGAAAGTGTTTCTTCTGTAAAGAGCATCGTGACGTTTGTGTTTGTGTTGATTTGTGTCAGCAGGTGGCGCTGTTCTGTGAGTCACACCGGGCTCTTGGACGGAAATCATGTGGCTCTCTCAGCCTTTACCTTCACCAACAAATCATCCATAAAACATCAGACGTTTAGCATTCTGTAGAAAAACAGACAATTACAACTCATTTGTTGTACAGCCAATAATAAAAAGGCTTATTGACATCCATACAATGCCCTGCACTAATATTGGCACTCTTGATAAATATGAGCAAAGGCTCTCTTTTTTGATCTTTCATTAATTCTTTTTAATTTGTTTTTTTTTTATAAACCTTTCATTGAAGTAAAACAACTGAATGTGGGGGGAAACTTACATTATGAAATAAATGTCTTTCTCTAATGCATGTTGGCCACAATTATTGGCACCCCTAGAAATTCTTATGAGTAAAATATCTCTGAAGAATAATCCCAGGGTGTGATTTGCGGGGGATTTCCCGTGTATCCATACCTCTGCTGAATTATTCTTATCACCAGTGGGGACAAAATTTATCATAGTAATTAATTCTTCTTCAAAGATAGATTATATAAAATGCCTAAAATATTAAAATATTTTTCAAATATATCTGAAAGGCTGTTAGCACGAACAATAATAAAACAAGAAATTGAATCACAATCAAGTCCTGCTCGTGTGACAATAGAGATGACAATACCGCAATCCTCTTCCAGTGGCCTTCCATGCACGTATTTACGAAATTTATCCGGGACGCTTTGCAAAATGGAGAGAGGGTCGATAGAGGCTTGCTGTTACCACAGATGGGTCAATTCAGTGTACAGCTTGCTCTGACATTAGAGATTTAGCGCCATATACAAGAGAGAGCCTTCACATTGATTCTGAATATATAAATAAATATATAAAAAAATAAACATCAAAAGTGCCAGTCCCATGTGAAATGCACAGAAATTTTGCAGAGAAGACAAGTCAGACCACAATTGAAAAATCAGTGCAGCGCTGTGGATAAAGCATAATGAGAAGAGGTTAAAAGCGACTGAGAATTGCATGTGTACAGACTATATGATCTCACTAATGAGAGCGCATCTGTGTCTAATAAAACATGCCTGATCCTCTACATTAGAGTTCCCTATGAAGGTGAGATCTGCTTCTTTCATCTTGTTGATCTGGAGTCATGCACTGCTGCAGTCATCTGTGACGTCCTGTTAAAAAGTCTTGTTGTGCAGGACATCTCTGAAGACACTTTGAGCTCGTGGCTTGTTGGCTTTGCAACTGATGAGCCGATACAGAGGAGCTCCTGAGTGAGAAGATTAACTAACCTCACCGTCATACACTGTATGAATCTCTAGTTAGAACTTGCGGTCCATGATGCTGTGAAACATATTACAGATGCAAGTCATTTTCAGATGTTCACTGACTCTCTGTACTCATTTTTCTCTCAAAGCCCCAAAAATATGAGAGAGCTTGAGTCTGCAGCTTTGGACTTGTGGATACACGCTCGCAGGATAGGAAGAGAGTTTGACGTGCGCTGGCTGTCCAGCTCTTTGGGAAAGCTATGCAGCGTTGGTCAAAGTCTTTAAAAGGTTGAGCGGACAAATCAAGATCTGCCACAGAGAGGGTCAGATGTAGGGGCATTCATGCCAAAATAACACAGTGGCTTTATTTGGTGGATATGTTGTTGGTAAAAGATGCTTCAGAGACCCTGCAGGCCTTATCCCTGTTTCTTCAGCGGACAGATGCCACAGCGGTCAGTGCTGATTCTGAGGTGAGCGTTGCACTGAGAACACTGCGGTCTATAAGACAAGCCAATGGTTTGAACGCAAAATGCATGAATGACGAATTTGAACGTTTCCACATATTCAAGGGTGTAAATGTGTCTCAAACAAGTAATGGAGACCATCAGAAGGCAGAGGTATTTCATAAACGATTTTTAGTTTCCCTGGCCGACAACATCGAGCGCAGGCTGGATGACAACGGAATTATTTCTGCTACAGTTGCTCTAAATCTGTCAAATTGGCCATCCGATGAAGACGAGCGCGTCCTATATGGGGATGACAAACTTCTCACGATACACAAGACTCTTGCTGTTGAGGCCGCATTCAGTCCCAGACTCCTCAAGGAATTCCATGAATGCAAGTGTCATTGGAGAGAATCTGCACAAAGTGCTCACTACTGTCTCCACGCTTCCCATTTCCCATTTCACATATAGTTCTGATGTGCGGAACGGATATTGCAATGATTGGGTGCCAATAATTGTAGTCAACGTGAAGTAGAGAATAATATTCATTTTATAATGAGATTTTCCCCCCACTTTCCATTGTTTTACTTCAATGAAAGGTTACAATTTAGTAAAATATTTGAATGAAAGATCAAAAGGATAAATGATGCAGATTTATTTTCACAGCCACCTTTGCTTATATTTACCAAGGGTGCCAATATTAGTGGAAGGCACTGTGTCAGAATACACAGGATACGCTTATTTAAAACTGAGCAAAAAATATTGTCTCTATAATTGAAATCGCTTTATATTTGTGTCTTGTTTATTGAATTGTTGCCCTGACACGAAGACCATGCTAACCAAACAGTTCATATGATTGCTCTAATTGCGCATATAATTCTGTGATTAAATATCTATATTTGTTCTTTCACAGTGACAGTGCTCAGTAACAAATAATAAAATAAAAATCTTTAAAAAGATTAAAAAATGGCCTATTTTCCTGACTAAAACAGGGTAGAATCAATACAAAAGTAGGTGTATAAACTAATTAATAAACATTTAAAGGGAGATTAAGAACAGACACATCAGATATCAGAAATCAGATTAAATTACATATCAACAAATAAAACAATAAGATGACAAATAAAGATAAAGAAATATATATTTTCATATAATTCATTTACATATCAAAAAAATAAAGTAATTAGATAAAAAAAAGAGAAAATATTTGGTCTATTTTCATGGTAAAAACTGGTTAAAATGGTTTGATTTAAAAAAAAAAAAAATAGGTATATAAACAAATTTATAAAAATATTAAAAGTGAAATTAAAGACAGGTAAATTAAATAAAATAATATAAATACCAAAATATATTTTTAAGTTGCACTTTTTAAAAAATTCTAGATGTTTTCCCATTGACACTTTATTAAGCATGTCCTTTACTGAACTTTCTGAACAAAACCATTGTCTGATGAGCTTTTCAAACCCTGGGTTCATGAGACTTAAAAAATGGGTCGGCAGGATGATTTAAGAAAAATGTTCTAAAATTAATGCAGTTTTAATAATACAACAACAACAACTACTTTTATTAGAAGTACACTTAAAAAAGAAACAAAAAAAAAACATTAAAATAAATGCAAAATCAATACTAGAATTTTTTTTAAAAGTTTGGGTTCATTAACTGTTCGGACGCAGGCCATACTGCAATACCAATGTGTGTAATATACGGTGAAAAGTTGACAAATGAAAGTTTGAAACCAGCGAAGTTGGAAAGACATTTAAATACATGTCATGTCGATTCTGCGGACAAACCATTAAGTTTTTTCCAGAGGAAGGCTCAAGAAACTCCGTCATCAGCTCAGGTACTCAGCAGGAGCATAACAATTAATCACAAATGTCACGACCGGCTCAAATCTGTGACAAAAGATTGGAGGACATAGTCAAACACCGTTTCTGTCAGACACATGATTAATCAAAGCATCAGACAGAACCAAGTTTAAAGTAATAACAAAGTCCAAAATAAACAAAGACCAAACTCAAAACAAACGCAACCAGGAGCAGGGGCCCGTTCTTCGTACGTTGCTTACATCTGAGATGATTTGCCAGATCTTCTAATCCTGATAACTGATCTCTGGCTAATTTGGTTCTTCAAACGAATTTGCGTATTAGATTAAAATATCTGGATTAAATTGTCTAAGATTACTGCACGTTCCCCGAAAAGGGCAGATGTATCGATCCTCGAAACCACGATCAGCAATGCAGCAACATAACGACATCATATCATTAAAATAGACACCTGACAAAAAACCTTTATAAGGAAACAGCCAAACGAACAAAACTACATACATGTTATAGGCTAATAGATAAATTAAATGTGCACTGTTTTTAATTTATTTGTAATTCGTGATTCATACATGATTCCAGATGATTTCTAGTATTTGTACAGGCTTTAAATTTTTATTTCAATGTTGTAATTAGCAATTCATTTTATTTTATTTTTGAAGCAGATTTATGACACTTATGTGACAGCATTAAAGTTTCTTAGAGATCAGTTATCTGCATCTCCTGCTCCATCAAGCTACTCCCATAATATCTGTCATCACTCAAATTAATGCACGACTCAGATTAACTGTACAGCATGTGTGTAAGACTCCAGTACAAGTACAAAGTAATTATTTCATCACTAATAAATCTTTCAATTAGTTAAACTGACTGTGTCTATAGTATTATAGACTACACAACATTGTTATATTATTTTCAAATACATTTTTTAATTATTATTATTTTAAATTATTGTCCTTGGATCAGATACTCTTGTAATAAAGTAACGGTGGCTGGGACAGATTTTAATGGACACATGAATGTGTGACATCAGCGGCGAACAGCCAATCACAACACAGAGCAAGTGTGATTCACTTCTCGCGAGAGAGCCAGCGAGATTCAAAACTCTTTTGTTAAATGTTAAGAGATTACAGAATATGAGCAACTGAAATGCATTTGCACTGAAGTACTTGTCCATGAAAGAGGACCAATAAAGGAAATGATCTTGCTCTTTCAGTGCAGTCACAAGTCAAACTTGTGAAGTTAGTTTATTATAGTTGATAATATATAGTGATAGAGACTCAAACATGCAAGGTCACATTTAGCCATTTTTAAAGTGTTATCTATTGATTCTACCACTTATTTATATTATGATCTGTATATATTAATATTAATTTAAAATGAATGCTTTATAATAATTGTTAAACTAAAAGTGCTTGTGTGTAATGGAGTAATAATCATAAATCATATTATAATTATATAAATCATATGTAAATTGTAATTATCATTAAAAAAAAAACTAAAAAAAAAAAACTTACGTAGTAACCTTTAATTTGTAGGAAGAGAAACTGAGGGAGTGACTTTTTTTTGTGTCAGACGTGTCACTTTGCTCACATCTGATTGGTTCAATTTCAGTTTGAGATCTCTAACTCAGAACATACTGTAACCTGCCCCAGAGCAGGTTATCTGTGGAGTATAAGTTACTATGGCAATGAAAGCAACTAAAACCCAAGCGTACTTTCATGGTACCTAAATGGTGCAAACTAAACTGAAACTTACCTGGCTAGCCAGCTAAACCGGCTTCATGGTACAGGCCCCAGGTGTACACGGTTTACTCGATGAGTCTCCCAACCACACCCACTGGCTGGCCGTAGCAGGAAGAACAGGAAACCCGTCACACAAATTACACTTGGCATCTTATAAAGTTTCATATCGTGTCACCAAAGAAAAAGCGCTACATAAAATTGCAGACAGATTAATATTGCCTGCTGCTCTAGACATACATTATATTGCCAAAAGTATTGGGTCACCTCCTTCTAATGACCAGGTTTGACTACTTTCCATGAGTACAAATCTTATTGTTTAAGCATATAATGATATTCTAGGGAATTGTGTTCCAAACTGTTGCTTTAAAATTAGAAGCACACAATTCCCTAGAATATCATTATATGCTTAAACATTAAGATTTGTACTCATGGAAATTACTAAAGCAGTCAAACCTGTTCATTAGAAGGGGGTGTCCCAATACTTTTGGCAATATAATGTAGTTAATACAGTTCTGGATGAAAAGGCATCTGAAAGCTAAAACTAATTTTTCTTAGTGACAACACAGTGTCCCACTGAATTGGGGATATTGGCCAGAATTTGGAAGAATAGCTGATAGCGAGACTGAAGGATTTTGCTATTCAGCCAAACGAGAGCTCTGACATTGCATCAAGTGCTACACTACTGGTTTATGTTCAGTACGTTTGGCAAGGTGAAGTTGTTAAAGATCTTCTGTGCTTTCCAACTTCCAACTATGTGATATATCTTCTGTTTTACTGACAAATGATAGGTTTAGGGGCAGGGGTTGGGGTTGGGTTACGTGCTCATTAATGTGTAATGTAATATAAATAAAACTGTTGTGGCTGTTTACATTGAAAAATCACACCCCAACATACAGGTGCTGGTCATATAATTAGAATATCATCAAAAAGTTGATTTATTTCACTAATTCCATTCAAAAAGTGAAACTTGTATATTATATTCATTCATTACACACAGACTGATCAGAGTCGATCAGTCTGTGGCACTGTTCAGGTGTTATGAGAGCCCAGGTTGCTCTGATAGTGGCCTTCAGCTCTTCTGCATTGTTGGGTCTGGTGTCTCTCATCTTCCTCTTGACAATACTCCATAGATTCTCTCTGGGGTTCAGGTCAGGCGAGTTTGCTGGCCAATCAAGCACAGTAACACTATGGTCATTGAACCAGCTTTTGGTACCTTTGGCAGTGTGGGCAGGTGCCAAGTCCTGCTGGAAAATGAAATCAGGATCTCCATAAAGCTTGTCAACAGAAGGAAGCCTGAAGTGCCCTAAAATTTCCTGGTAGATGGCTGCGTTGACTGTGGACTTCAGAAAACACAGTGGACCAACACCAGCAGATGACATGGCAGCCCAAATCATCACAGACTGTGGAAACTTCACACTGGACTTCAAGCAACATGGATTCTGTGCCTCTCCACTCTTCCTTCAGACTCTGGGACCTTGATTTCCAAATGAAATGTAAAATTTACTTTCATCTGAAAAGAGGACTTTGGACCACTGAGCAACAGTCCAGTTCTTTTTCTCCACAGCCCAGTTAAGATGCTTCTGACGTTGTCTCTGGTTCAGAAGTGGCTTGGTAGCCCTTTTCCTGAAGACGTCTGAGCGTGGTGACTCTTGATGCACTGACTCCAGCTTCAGTTCTCTCCTTGTGAAGCTCTCACAAGTGTTTGAATCGGCTTTGCTTGACTGTATTCTCAAGCTTGCGGTCATCCCTGTTGCTTGTGCACCTTTTCCTACCCAAATTCTTCCTTCCAGTCAACTTTGCATTTAATATGCTTTGATACAGCACTCTGTAAACAGCCACACCTTTCAGTAATGACCCTCTGTGACTTACCCTCTTTGTGGAGGGTGTCAATGTTCGTCTTCTGGATCATTGTCAAGTCAGCAGTCTTCCCCATTAATGTGGTTTCAAAGAACAAGAGATACCCAGAATTTATACTGTAGGGATGGTCATTTATTCAAATTCAAATGTAAATATTCTAATATTTTGAGATACTGATTTTTGACTTTCATGAGCTGTAAGCTCTAATCATCAAAATTAAAAGAAATAAACATTTGAAATATATCAGTCTGTGTGTAATGAATGAATATAATATACAAGTTTCACTTTTTGAATGGAATTAGTGAAATAAATCAACTTTTTGATGATATTCTAATTATATGACCAGCACCTGTATATGCAATAATGGCAATGTTGTTACCCAATATATAATTTACAACCTGGTCTGTGGAGGCCCCTCAGGACAGACATAGACAGGAACACAGGACAGGGACCTCCAGAGCAGAACAGACAGACGGAGGCCATGGCAGGGCTGGGAACTCAGGCGGTCATGGCAGGTGGTTCTTGTAGCCGTGGCCACGTTCCTCGGCCCGCCCACTCCACCCAGAGCTCTACTGAGAAGCTGAGGCTTCTTCTGGGCATGACAGGGAGTCAGGGGCCCTCACAGGTCTCCATGGACAAGACTTGACTGGGTTAAAACTGCTCCTGTGGGCACAACAACACTAAAAACAGCACTCCTGGCTGTGACGTGTGGACTGGATCCACAGGAACCCTGCTCTGGACTGGAGTCAGCGGCGGCCGGCGGGCTTGAGTCTCCCTCACACAAAACTTTCTGCATTTTTTGATTTCTCATGGGGACCTAAAAATTTCCCCACAAAGTCAAAATTTACTGGTATTACTATACTTGTGGGGAAATTTAGTCCTCATAATAACATAGTAAATAGTAGTACACTTAGTCAAAATTGTGTGTGTGTGTGTGTGTCATGGTGGGTAGTAACTGACTCGACAAGTGATTATTATATTCACAAAATGGCAGTAAATGATTCATAATTTATTGATTCTACCTAATTCCTAATTATTGCCTAATATTTTTGTGTGTTCCATTATAATGCCTACATTTTAAACTAAATATTCATGTATTTTTATTTCCGGTCCAAATAAATAGTGATATGAAATCATAAAAAAAAGAGAGAAAAGTTTGAATGGTTCGTTTAAACAAAAAGACAGCTCATGTTTCTTTGATAGTTTTCCCTTGCCTTAAATCTGGCCATTTGTCCATCTACTGAGTATTGCAGGTGTATTCCAGTTCAAATATAGTGCCCACATTGAAGACCTAAATACCCTTACAAAAAAGAAAAAAAAAGAAAAAGTGATACAAACTCTTCTGTAATTGCATGCAAAGCTATAAAAGAGAATAATAAGTCAAGTCACCTTTATTTATATAGCGCTTTTAACAATACAGTTTGTGTCAAAACAGTATCAAATTAGAGGATAGAGTGTCAGTAATGTATAACGATAAGATTAAACTCAATTTTCAGTTAAAGGCATTTCATTATTGAATTCAGAGATGTCATTGTCTAGCTCAGTTTAGTTTAAATAGTATCTGTGCAATCAATGATAATCGCTAGAAATTAAATAACACAATAAAACTGAATGTTAGACATTAAACTATCAGAATACACACGGTTTATATGATGATATAATTACGGAAAAGCAGCAAAGACACTGGTTCTGAGACTGGTTTTAGGCCAGTGTAAGCTCTAAGATTCCATGGTGGTCCGGTGAGGTCTCTAAAGGAGAATGAGAGTGGTGACGTATGCTTCGCTCATGGGTCACGTGTGTCTCTTCACCCCTCCATGCACCAGCTAGAACCTAATAATCCTAGCCCCCATGATAGAGGCTCTCTCACCCCACTCACAACAGGGTGCTGATGTTCTCCTCGCTCATCTTAAGACCAGGTGCAGTCCCAGCCCATGTCTTTAGCCAATCTGTATAAGCTGATGTAGAAATCTGGAAAACTGGTGAACACCTTATCATCGATTCTGAAACTGGAAACAAAATACATAAACATATTAATTTGAGAACAGTCGAGAATAAAATGTAATACACTGGGGCATTTGTCTTGGCTGAGTGTATTTATAGTTTATTGACTAGAACAAGTTAGAATTAACAATCTGACCACTGGAATTTGAGAAAAAGGTATGGAGATAAAGTTATATTATATGTATTATATAAGGAATCATAATGCACTACATTAAAATGAGAATTTTTTTTTAACCTGTAACAAAAAGCTTTAAACAACTAAGTCATATTTCAGGTCATTTAGCATTATGTTGCACTCAATCTCTCAGAAACATGAATACTCTCAATACAATTCATTTACACTGGATTGATTTTTACATTATTCGTAGCTTCAAATGAACTTCAGGACTTTGATAAAATAGACCAACTTGCCATTAATAATATTTAATTATCATAAGACAAGAACAGAAATAAGTGAGATCTGGATCAAATTTTAGTTTTTGTATGTCTTACGCATGTGACCATTTGTTGCGGTAAGTACGCAGCAGGCCAAGTAAGTCCTCCGGACAAGCATTGTCAATATTTGGCAGTTTTTCTGAAAGCTGAAAATACAATGCAAGGGTGTTACACCGAGAAATGTTCAGGTTTTAAACAATTACATCATTTTTGTGATCATCAGGAATGTCATCACTCATCAGAACTTAGATGTCTTGGCATACTACTGGACTCAATATTTTATAAACAACAGTTCAGCAAGGAAAGCTGATATTCTGTTTTTGTGAGTCCTGTTGTTGGATATTTCTACCCACCACTGATTTCCATTTACTGAATGTTTTGCCTTGTGTATAGTTCTCTGCATAGTCACAAAGCTTTTGAAGCTTTTCAAAGTTTTGGTTCTGGACTTCCTCTGTCTCTCCCAGCATCCCAAGGACTTTCGCTTTCCTAAAGAAAAGAGCACATCAAGCCAAACACACACACACAGCATTGACAAAAAAAAAAAAAAAAAAAAAAGTTTTCTTTCCGAAGAGCTGTTTTTTTGTCAGAGTATGAAGGTGAGAAGAGTGTGTGAAGTAATGGAGAGAAATAGAATCAAATTAAAATAAAATAAAGGTGCAATTTTCCCCCTACACAAATACCTTTCTTGTCCAAGCTTGTCCTTTTTATTGATGAAGGCTCTTTCGATGGCTTCTATTGCTGTTAGACCTTCTTCAGCTTTCCTAATTTTACAAGCTGCTAAAATATCAATATAGCACTGGACTTCATGTCGATCACCCACTTTCCTAAGCACTTCCTCTTTTCTGAATGAAAAAAGAGCAAGTAATTTTAGCAGCAAAACAAGCATATCTTTTTTTACATAAATGCATATCAAGGCCACTATTCATCATACATGCATTTTTCTTTCGGGTTAGAACACAAGCAAAAGTACAATAAATGTGTTAGTTAGGAAACATCTGGTTAAAGGATAAAAGTATACATAACAATCTTTAAAGAAAAAAAGTACTACATTAAACAGTCATGCATTTTCATTTAACTGCACAGAACAACATACAGTTATTAGGCATAAAACCCCTTTTATCATTTACCTTGTTTCATTCCAGAAATAAGGGTGTTTTAGGACCTCATCAATGATCAGTCTTTTTCCCGGTTCTTTGTTGATCATCCATTCAATGAGATCCTTTGCTACTGTATCTTTTAAATCTTCAAGAGAGTGCTGCCCTTTCTTGATGTTCTCCTCACGATCCTCTGTGTCCCCAAAAGGATGTTTCCCATCAGAGAGGATGTAGTACACCAACATCCCAGCAACCTGTAATAAACAGAGCAGACCGTGAAACACATGCTGACTGCAGAACAGAGAAATAAACAATCCCAAGAGCTGATAAAGAAGGTTGAACTTTATGAGTAATATTTAATGAAGAAACGGCATTTTTAGTGTCTGTTCATTTGAAGGAATAATTCTGTCATTATTTATCTTTATACACTCTATTATTAAAAAAAACAAATTATGATTTTATTTATATTTTTATAATAATATTCTGTTCACTTTTTTATTAATAATAAAAGTGAATGGGGCTGTTAAGCTCCAAAGAGACAATCAATCAATCAATCAATCAATAAAAGTATAATAGAAGTTTCATATGACTTGTATTAGATTTCAACATTACACTACCATTCAAAAGTTTGGGGTCAGTAATTTTTTTTTAAAGAAATTAATACTTTAATTTAGCAGGGTGGAATTAAAATGATCAACATTGACAGTAAAGATAATGCAACAAAATATTTCTATTTCAAATAAATGTTATTATTTTGAACTTTCTAGTTATCAAAGAAAAAAAAATCATACATATTAAATGGTTGCTATTGATTTAAGATTTTTGGATTATAGCAGCTTAAAATATTAAGAGTTTGAAAAATTATAGATGATCTTTGCAGCTATATTTCACAAACCTGTATGTCTGAGCTCATCTTGTAACGTTTAGGCCTATTTTCTTGATTCAGGATCTCCGTAGCTTCCCAGCCTCGTGTACCAGCTCTAGCAGTATGCACTGTGCTTCTGCCATCCTCCAGTTTGCGACTTATACCAAAGTCAGCCAGCCTTGCATTTTTTCCTGAATCTGTCGAGAGTATGTTACAGAGTTTTTAAGTCACCTGTATTCTTGGATGAATACAAAATCTAACATTTCTTTGATACATCCATTGTAAAACTACAAAAGCTGTAAATAAAACTTATTTTTAATACCTATCAAAACATTTCCTGGCTTTATATCGCGATGTATCACTTCAGCACGGTGAAGAACTTGAAGGCCAAGAAGAATCTCCTTCACTATTTTCCTCAAAGCTTTGTCTTGTTGTTTTTCCTGACGAAGAATTTCCATGTAATCCTCCATATCATATTCACAAAGCTGTAGCGCAAGATAATAGAAGTCTTCATCTTCTGCTAAGTCCACATACCTGACAACGTTCTTACTCTCAAGATTTAAATCTTGCAGATGTTTTAATTCATTTTCAAAGCATTTGCTTTTCTGTTGGTCCTTGAGTATTCGTTTAATGGCCACCTCAGTGCCGTCTTCCTTCAGGCCAATAAACACTTTGCCAGTTCCTCCAGAGCCAATATTGTATTCATCACTTTTAGAAAAGTAGAGGTTCCCAACTTGCTTCCTAGTAGAATCTTTCTGGAGCTCCTCTATTTTACTTCTGTGCTTTATTGAGGATCGGTTCCACCTGATGATATTGTTTTTAAGTCTGTCTGTCTTAGCTTGCTCCTTTTCTGTTTCTACTTTTTGACGGTGAGACTCAGTTACCTGTTTTTCATGGTCTGTCTGTGAGGATGACCCTGCAAAATCCATTTGTAAAAAAGTTGAGTATAAGGTTTGAATATATAGTCTTCTTTTTTTTTCACTACTGCTTTACCTTCAAGTTCTTGAATGACATCAGGCTTAACTTCTTGCAGGACTTCGTAAAAAGCAGATTTTACTGCAGGTCCTCCAGATTTGACAGCGTCTAGAAGCTCTCTCATTTGAGTCTTTTTAGAAGCCATTGTGATCTTCGAATACACTTCCCAGGTAAGCTTTTTGTTTTCATACAGCTTATCAGCGATTGGCATCACAGATGTAACTCTCTGAATGAGAGCCTCGTAGTGTGTGTTCACAAACTCAGCATCTGAGGAAATCAGATGTCAAATATCAGTCAGTTTAAAAGGCGGTTTTCAACCATTTTTCACCTTCAGTACATGGTAAGTTACAAACCATCAAATTAACTAGTAAGCCATCAAGTGAATTAAATCTGTGCCAGTATTATTTCAAATGTGGTACACTTAAGTTGAAGTGAATATAAAACTTACGCTGATGTTCCATTGTTTTTCTTCAGTCCGTGAAAAATTGCTAAAAAGACAAAAAGTTTAAAAAAAAAAATATTAAAATGCTCCTTTATATTAAAAATTATTGAACTAATGAACTACGATAATAAGGGCACTTATTATAAGCATCAAGCTGGGGCAAGTTGTAACACACTGTAATTTCTGTCAGCCAAAATAATAGTGTTTGTGTGTGTGATAGTTGTTTTGCTTCCGATAGGCTGCATTGTGATGACTTACCCCATATACTGTGATTCAACACAATGCGATTCGATGTAATATGATGCAAAGGAGACCACTTTTAATGCCTCGAGGCCTGTTTCATAAGGCTTATTTCAGTTAGTCTAACTCATTGTCAAATGATTTGGTTCCATAAAGCAAATTTAACATAGGCTTAGATCAAGCTTAGTCACTGTGGCAACTCATGCTGGGAAACTAACCTGGTAACCTGGTTTTATGACAGCTGTACCTTTTATAGTTTGCAGAACAGGTTGCAGAACATTAGAACATTACAATCTAAAATTACTCTTTAAAGCATTAAAATAACTAAATTAAAAGTTAAAATCGCTGAATAAAAAATGAAAATAAATAATAAAGAAAATGACTATTTTAACTGCAATAAGAAACACACATTACCTCATTCGAGTTTAGTAATTAGTAGCTTGATTTACCCATTACAATAGTCCCTTTACAGTTACTGCCATCATAATAATACACTTTATATGTAGTTTTAAAATTCCACAAAAGACACATTTAATGTCCAACAACAAATATTTTAGCAAACGTCTTAAATGCATTAAACAGCACAAATATATTTGCTGTTTGCCATGCTGGATCAATCTAATCCTTGATCGACATTAAGGGCTACTTAAGAATAAGCATGTACAAATTAGTGAGATTGTGTGAATAAAAACCGCTTTAGCCCCGATTGATTTATTAGGTTATTTCAAGTCAGGTTTTGGACTTTAATCCCTGTTTTTCCTCAGGTCTCCGTGCTGTTGTGATTCGTCAGCAGTGGTGATGAGAGAAACAGTTTAGAGAGGAGAAATACATCTACATATAAAATATTGGTCAGAGTATTGGTCACTTTCTAAATAAAATATAGCGCATCCACTAGTAATTATATATAAATAAATCGCTTTTTACCAATGCAAATATGTTAGAAATGCATTGCGATTTAAATGACAACTTTGTAGCCGATGCACACTTTTTAAACCTATGCATCGCACTTTTTATGCCGATGCACCAAGCGAATCGAATAGATAGATAGATAGATAGATAGATAGATAGATAGATAGATAGATAGATAGATAGATAGATAGATAGATAGATAGATAGATAGATCCAGGAAGCAGGAACTTACCTAAGAACTTTGCGCAAAAGGATGGGTGTAGTCACTAGGGCTAACAGATCTGAGACAAATTTCCAGCCTGACTTAAGACTTGCCCAAAACCCAGCCCAGTTTTGCCCTGTTTCCAATCACAGTTGACAGTTGACAGTGATAGTTGAATTTTTTTTTTTTTGCTAGACTTTAGCATATTTAATTATTCAGTCTGTATTTTATTCTTCTTCAATAACTTTCATTTTAGTGATAGCTTAATTACATCATTACCGTTTAAAGTTTAATTATCTTTTAAGCAATATTACGCATTTAAAACCTCCTGAAATTAAATGAATCTGAAACCTTTAGCTCATTTACTGAACTGGCACCGTATCACGTTACAGAAAACAAGTTGTCCGGTTGTTCCAGTTTCTTTCACACAGAAGGCGGAATCCTGACAATTTACAAGTGTGTGAGTTTGTTTATAGAATGCTGTCGTCACTGCTGCAAACTCCCATACATACAAATAATTATCCGAAAAATATAATTTAGCTGCAGCCAGTATAGGCCCCTCCGCTAGGCCTCTGGGCTTCAGCCTGTTGAACCCTGTATGTGCCCCTGGCTCAGGCTGTCAGACACTACTGGTACTGGGTTCAGTTCAGTTCAGCGCAGCCGTAACCTTGACAGGGAAGTGTGCATGAGTGAAAGAGAGTTACAGAAACGTATAGATGATTAGAATAGAATCGTATACAATCAATTCTGCTTCTCCTGACTAGGTCTTAGATGACGAAAAGGGAATATTTTAAAATTCCCTAATATAGTGTTGCATGAATTGGGGAAAATATTCTTCTGCAATTTTTCTGATAAAAGACGCTGAAAACAGAATCATAAGCTGCTTTAGTGTAAATGAACACAGTGCCGAGCTTTACTCTGAAACATGCAGTGCATATATTTACTGAAATAAATGGCAGATGATCTCAATTTTATTTCAATTATCCATGCAGCCCCACTCTAATATCGATTGCTAACTGATATGGTTTATTGTGCATACCTTTAATGGTGGGTCCCAAAACACCAAGTTCTCCCATCTCAGACACAATCTCACGATGAAAAACTACTGCAGAACAAGGGGCAGTTAGTTTAAAAATGCTTTAAATCAATAGAAACTATTTTAGAAGTCCTATTGTAAACTATTAACTGTCAATGTGATATGAGTATACACATAGCATACCTTCGTTTCTGTTGGCCATCAGGATGCGTGGCATGAGTTTCTCCTGGCAGTAGGTGCGAAAGGAATCCCGAATCTTGATCTCCTCCTCTGTCAGGAGACCCTCCAGGTCCAAAGCATCACGCCAGTTCAACTTTATGTTATAAACAGACATGAAGGTTAGTGATCACCAGATCTTTACAAGTTTAGAGCATAAGAAATACTGCAAATGAAGTAAACATACATGTTTTCACTTGCTTCGCCAGACTTCTCTGCATCTGATAGAATAATATACAGGTGCATCTCAATAAATTAGAATGTCGTGGAAAAGTTCAATTATTTCAGTAATTCAACTCAAATTGTGAAACTCGTGTATTAAATAAATTCAATGCACACAGACTGAAGTAGTTTAAGTCTTTGGTTCTTTTAATTGTGATGATTTTGGCTCACATTTAACAAAAACCCACCAATTCACTATCTCAACAAATTAGAATACTTCATAAGACCAATAAAAAAAACATTTTTAGTGAATTGCACTGCTGAGGTGGTATGGAAGCCCAGGTTTCTTTGACAGTGGCCTTCAGCTCATCTGCATTTTTTGGTCTCTTGTTTCTCATTTTCCTCTTGACAATACTCCACAGATTCTCTGTGGGCTTCAGGTCTGGTGAGTTTGCTGGCCAGTCAAGCACACCAACACCATGATCATTTAACCAACTTTTGGTGCTTTTGGCAGTGTGGGCAGGTGCCAAATCCTGCTGGAAAATGAAATCAGCATCTTTAAAAAGCTGGTCAGCAGAAGGAAGCATGAAGTGCTCTAAAATGTCTTGGTAAACGGGTGCAGTGACTGGTTTTCAAAAAACACAATGGACCAACACCAGCAGATGACATTGCAGCCCAAATCATCACAGACTGTGGAAACTTAACACTGGACTTCAAGCAACTTGGGCTATGAGCTTCTCCACCCTTCCTCCAGACTCTAGGACCTTGGTTTCCAAATGAAATACAAAACTTGCTCTCATCTGAAAAGAGGATTTTGGACCACTGGGCAACCATCCAGTTCTTCTTCTCCTTAGCCCAGGTAAGACGCCTCTGACGCTGTCTGTGGTTCAGGAGTGGCTTAACAAGAGGAACACGACAACTGTAGCCAAATTCCTCGACACGTCTGTGTGTGGTGGCTCTTGATGCCTTGACCCCAGCCTCAGTCCATTCCTTGTGAAGTTCACCCAAATACTTGAATCGATTTTGCTTGACAATCCTCATAAGGCTGCGGTTCTCTCGGTTGGTTGTGTATCTTTTTCTTCCACACTTTTTCCTTCCACTCAACTTTCTGTTAACATGCTTGGATACAGCACTCTGTGAACAGCCAGTTTCTTTGGCAATGAATGTTTGTGGCTTACCCTCCTTGTGAAGGGTGTCAATGATTGTCTTCTGGACAACTGTCAGATCAGCAGTCTTCCCCATGATTGTGTAGCCTAGTGAACCAAACTGAGAGACCATTTTGAAGGCTCAGGAAACCTTTGCAGGTGTTTTGAGTTGATTAGCTGATTGACATGTCAACATATTCTAATTTGTTGAGAGTGAATTGGTGGGTTTTTGTTAAATGTGAGCCAAAATCATCACAATTAAAAGAACCAAAGACTTAAACTACTTCAGTCTGTGTGCATTGAATTTATTTAATACACAAGTTTCACAATTTGAGTTGAATTACTGAAATAAATGAACTTTTCCACGACATTCTAATTTATTGAGTTGCACCTGTATATGCATGTATGTATGTATGTATGTATGTATGTTTATATATTAAAAAAGTATTTATATCAGTAATTCAACTCAAATTGTGTATTAAACTTGTGTATTAAATAGGGTGTGTCTCCACTTGCAAATAATGATCTGTTAAATAATCACACCGGAAAATGATTGGATGAGAAAGGGAAAAGAGTTTCCTATTGGCTGGCTGGTTCTTTATGCTGTGTACGCCCCCTGTTGCGTCAGTCAGAATTTTGATCATATTTATCTCAATGGCGCTCTCTAGTGCATCTCTAATTCACTGCATGATGTTGGGAAGATCTGACAGAAAAATAAAAAATAGGCTAAGTCAAAAGGCCATAAGGAGATAAACTAACAAAGCTTGTTTCCACCACACCTTAAAATAAATAATTTATTGCACAATTCTGACTTTCGTTTGAAATTTGAGTTCATCTCTCACATTTTTTGACTCTTTTTCTGTCAATTCTAAATTTAATCTCATGATTGTGACTTTTCCTCTCACAATTCTGATTTTTATTTATTTTTGTATTGTGAGTACATATTTCACAGTTATGACTTTTTTCATAATTCTGAGTTAAAATCTCACAATTGCAAGACATAAATTGTGAGAAAAGGTCAGAATTCAGAGATGCAATTAAAAATGCAATTATTTTATTTTTTTTGGCAAAAAAAACCAAAAAAAAAACAGGCTTCTGTAGTAAACTTTTGTCTTTTTATATGAGAGTCCATAACTAACAATAACTAAAACAAACTGTAAATTACTGTTAGGAAAACAATAACATCCACAAAATGTATAAAGAACTGTAGTTACTGAATTTATTTGTAACAATAACTTTAAAGTTATTTATTGTTACTACAGTAAAACAGAGATTATTTTTCTAGCCACCAGAACCATCAAAAATAAATAAGCAGTTATTTTAGTATTCAACATACTGTATACTATTAGTTTATAGTTAATGTTTTAAATTAGCTGTTATTTTTATACTTTCCGTTTTCATTTCAGAATTCAGTTTTTTTTATGATTTATTTTTAGTAACAGAGAAGCGGCTAAAGTGTGTGTTTAGTGCTGTTCACGAATGTCATGACCAGCGGTGGTTATAGAGTGAGTAGATATGTAGGGCTTACAGACATCCATACAATGCCCTGCACTAATATTGGCACTCTTGATAAATATGAGCAAAGGCTCTCTTTTTGATCTTTCATTATTTTTTTATTTATTTTTTACAAAATTCTAACCTTTCATTGAAGTAAAACAACTGAATGTGGGGGGAAACTTACATTATGAAATAAATGTCTTTCTCTAATGCATGTTGGCCACAATTATTGGCACCCCTAGAAATTCTTATGAGTAAAATATCTCTGAAGAATAATCCCAGGGTGTGATTTGCGGGGGATTTCCCGTGTATCCATACCTCTGCTGAATTATTCTTATCACCAGTGGGGACAAAATTTATCATAGTAATTAATTCTTCTTCAAAGATAGATTATATAAAATGCCTAAAATATTAAAATATTTTTCAAATATATCTGAAAGGCTGTTAGCACGAACAATAATAAAACAAGAAATTGAATCACAATCAAGTCCTGCTCGTGTGACAATAGAGATGACAATACCGCAATCCTCTTCCAGTGGCCTTCCATGCACGTATTTACGAAATTTATCCGGGACGCTTTGCAAAATGGAGAGAGGGTCGATAGAGGCTTGCTGTTACCACAGATGGGTCAATTCAGTGTACAGCTTGCTCTTTAGGGCCATATACAAAAGAGAGCCTTCACATTGATTCTGAATATATAAATAAATATATAAAAAAAATAAACATCAGAAGTGCCAGTCCCATGTGAAATGCACAGAAATTTTGCAGAGAAGACAAGTCAGACCACAGTTGAAAAAGCAGTGGAAAGCAGTGCAGCGCTGTGGATAAAGCATAATGAGAAGAGTTTAAAAGCGACTGAGAATTGCATGTGTACAGACTATATGATCTGCCAAAATGACCTCTCAGTTAAAATCCAGCCGCAGCTCGTAGAACTGCAACAACTCAGTGGCATAAACCTGCTTCAATCTGACAAGGTTTGTCGTAATATGCTCATGTCTATTGAAGAAAAAAAAGAAATAGCAGCTCAGTTAGTGTTCTTCATCAAAAAGTTATCTGAAAAATTCAGTATTCTCACTAATGAGAGCGCATCTGTGTCTAATAAAACATGCCTGATCCTCTACATTAGAGTTCCCTATGAAGGTGAGATCTACTTCTTTCATCTTGTTGATCTGGAGTCATGCACTGCTGCAGTCATCTGTGACGTCCTGTTAAAAAGTCTTGTTGTGCAGGACATCTCTGAAGACATTTTGAGCTTGTGGCTTGTTGGCTTTGCAACTGATGGGCCGATACAGAGGAGTTTAATGCATTTATTGTTTCTTGGTGTATTTTTATAATATATATATATTAGTTTGTTTATTATTATTTAAATTTATGTCTCAGGGGCTCTCCGCTGACGATCAGGGCTGTAGACATCATAGACAGCAGTTGATTTTGATATTCTAGGTATTATCAAACGGCCAGAGTTTTGAGAACGCAGCGGACGTGGAGGACTATAATGTGATAAGAATCTGCTTCAAGCAATAAATGGGTAACACTTTATTTTGATGGTCCCTTTTGAACATTCTGTTGACACTAAGTAATGTTGCAACTACATGTCAACAAACTCTCATAAGAGTATTAGTAGACTGTCTGCTTCATATCTGCTAACTCGTTTTTGTGATGGCCTCCCAACAGACACTCTACTGACTGTAAGTAACTTTTCAAGTACGTCAACTTATTCTAACCCTAACCCTAATACTCTACTAACACTCTAATGAGAGTTAGTAGATATGTAGGTGCAATGTTACTTATAGTCAACAGAATGTGTTAAAGGGACCATCAAAATAAAGTGAAACAAATAAATGTTCCTGAATTCTGCTGCTATGCACTTTCTCAACGATTTGATCTCGCAGCATTTCCTCTTCTTTTTCACCAAATGCACATAAAGACACCATATCACAGAGCGCGGCCACATATTGCAGAATGTTTTCGTCATGCCTTTGCTCTCTTTGTCGAAATTTGTGTCGTTCCGCAATAGTATTAACTTTCGGGACAAAGTGTGCCCTGATTGCAGTTAGTCCAGATGCATATGTCATACCCGTATTTGGAAGGGTGTAAAAGATTCGCTGGGCTTCTGTTCCAAGGCAATGAAGCAGTGCAGCACGCTTTCTAGTATCAAGCCAGTCATCTCCCACTGCATGAATTGCCAACAGATAGTTTTCAAACATCTGTATCCATGTACTGAATGGAATTGCAGGTTCCTCCAGGCAATGCAAATATGTAGGAGGAAGATTAACTGCCATCCTCGTCGCCAATTTGCTGTGTCACCAGCATAAATCAGAAAAGAACACACGTATCTTTATCTGTTAATCTGTTTACTGAAGCACTGCAGGACACACACACTTCTCTTCTCCTTCACTTACATGTATGCATGACAATCCCTTACAACAGCTCCCTCTAGTGGTACTTCTTAACCAACAGACTTTATAAGTGAACACAACAGTAAGCCAACCAAATAAACCAAAACTGGCCCTAATGTGGGTCACAGATGATTTTTATTCTAACCCTGGTCTTCCCCACATTCCTCATGTGGCCCACACATTGCATGGAATGGTGCCATTTTGGCAGTGGTCCACAAGCAGGCCACTGCACAGCCACATTTTAGCTAATAATTAACCAAATAAACCATAAAGTTCCAAAAACGTGTCCTACTTGGTAAAAACACCCTGACCCAGGTTTTGCATAAGCAGCAATTCAAATGTCACAGATAAATATTCAAAGACACATTCCAGTACTTTAAAATAAGTCCTTCACAAGTTTGAACCTAAATGCTTCTAACTCAGACTCTACGTACACAGTAGACTCTACGAGTCTGTAACTGTCATGGCTACGCTGTGTTATAGAGCACACAACGAAGACGAAAGGTTACATATCATAAATCTTTAATCCAACAAGGGTACATCCAAACACAATGTAGCACTGCAACATTTAAGGCATGTACACATAAAACCATACAAACTTGAAGTGGAGATACAGGAACTTAAGTACTCAGACCAAACAAGGATAATTCACTAGGCACACCTGAACAGAATATTACAATCAACATAATGGAAATGGTGCAAAAGGAAAACAAAGTCCAAATTAACAGAAACCTTGACAGTAAGAGCTATCATTATAGTGCACTTCTGTTTTTATGCTGCACAGTACACACACACACACACACATATATATATATATATATATATACTTCCATTTAAAAGCATGTTTCAAAAAATAAATCGCTGCCCAGACAGCAACATTGTTGCTGGGCTGACACTGGTTGCTGTCTGGGTAGGTATAGCTTTCTTAAGACTCGTATCCAGATCATCCTGCATCAGTTTAACTGTGTTGCATTCTACTAAAAGTAGCCAAATTCTATTAAGCCATATTTACAATTTCAAACGTCCATTTCAATTAGCCAGTGTCAAGTGCAACATCAACATCCAAACCAGAAGTGGCCCTCATCTGTTTTATAATGTATGGGGCATATTTGCCATGTCAAATGTGGGACAAGTTAGGCTCACAGCCACATTAGCCAGTGCTCACTGTGACATATCTTTGCCAAAACTGGCCCAAATATGTTTTAGGATAACTGGGCCACATTTGTGGCATCATATATGGGCCACTTTAGACTCACAGCCACATTAGCCAGTGCTTACCATGCCATATCTTTCCCAAAACTGACCCAAACACGGTTTTGGATAACTGGGGCACATTCGTGTCATCGTATGCGGGCCAAATTTAGGCTCAGAGCCACATTAGCCAGGGCTCACTATGCCATGTGTTTGCCAAAACTGGCCCAGATAAAGTCTAGGATAACTGGACCACATTTGTGCCATCATATGTGGGCCACTTTAGGCTCACAGCCACATTAGCCAGTGCTTACTGTACCATATCTTTGCCCAAACTGTCCCAGATACGGTTTAGGATAACTGGGCTACATTTGTGGCATCATATGCGGTCAAAATTTAGGCTCAGAGCCACATTAGCCAGGGCTCACTATGCCATGTGTTTGCCAAAACCGGCCCAGATACGTTTTAATATACCTGGGCCACATTTGCTGAAACTTATTTGGTTTATACCCTGATTAGCCTTTGTCAATTGTGCCATATTTTTGCCAAAGGTGGATCCACATTTGGTTGACACTATTTGGGCCATATTTACTATTTACCACATGGGTCACTTTAGGGTCACATTCAGATTACACATTGCCATGAACATCACATCTTTGGCTACAGAGGCCCACATGTGATTTGATACATTTGGGCCATTTCTGCTATTTTACATGTGGGCCAGCTTACATCCATTTTGTACGGGCCATAAGAAGGCCAGCAGTGCCATATCATTGCCTTAAGTGGCCCACATCCGCATGCTATCTGGGTTATAATCCTCTGAACGTGCACACTAGACAAATTGACCAGACAGTGAGAGAACACACACTTGTCGATTGTAGGAACAATTTCACAGTGACACGTGATCTCATGGAGACTCGCAAGATCAAACGTGACTAGAGAAGAAAAACAAATAGAGGACAATCAACATTGTCAGCTGGCTCTCCTGGTGTGCGTTCCGTTTCCCAGTGAAAAACAAAGTATAAAAAAAGAATATGGGTGATGTTCTCTGCTTTCGTAGCATGTTTGTGGCTGCCAAGTTTTAGCTATAGAAGCACGCAACATCCGGTAGGTTACGCTTGCTCGCTCTCATTGGCTATCGCAGGTATCACATCAGAGGCAGCCCGATCAAGAGTCGTAAATATCAAACATGTTTGATATTTAAGATTTGAGTTCAGGGATGCTCTGTCTCGATCGGGAGCAGTAAAATAATCGTAATGAGACCACACAATAGAGGACTTTTTGGACAAAAAAAAAAAATTGCTTGTGACAAGCCTTGAATCGGGCCACGACCCCCCCGAATGTTCGGAAGTGCAAATAGGGCTTAAAATGAGCCTTAAAATCATCTAGTGTGCGGCTAGCCTTATCCACTCTAAATAACTCCATAATTTACAAATAATAAGTTACAGAATTATGAAACATTATGACACATTTATTTTACATGTGTTTACCATGTGAGTGTATATGTTAAAGTATCAAGGGGGTCCTATTATGCTTTTTCACTTTTTGAATTTTAGTCAGTGTGTTGTGTGTATGTTTGGGCATAAAAAGATCTACAAAGTTACAAATCTCGAAGTCAACTCCAAAAGGAGGTATTTCATTTTTAAAAAATCCCTTTTCAAGAACTACAACGAACGGCTCGTTTGGACTACAAAGTTGTTTTCCTGTATTTGTGATATCACAAATTGGTCCATTAGAATATCATTAAAATAAAATGAAATTCAAATGGTTGGGGGGTGGGGAGAACGCTTGGTTGAGCACTGCACGTTTCAAAATCAAAACCCGGTGCGGGTGTTTTTATATCACTGTATTTCTGAAGGAAACCGACTGTCTTCAGAAAATTTTGGATGTCATTTTCATTTCATCTTGCATGTAGTGTCTGATAAATCAGCGTTTGTGAGCGGAGCTCTGTTTTGTGTACAGCGTTACCGGGGTAACCTCGATCTCTCCCACTCCAACAGCACCTCCCGCTGGCAGAGAATTAATTTGCATATATATGCCGCCACAAATAGTGTAAGTCTGTAGGACTATGGTATAAATAAGTTCAACTGTATAACAATTTAACTGCAATTCATGTTATAATGTTAGAATTAAAGAACAATAAACATAATACATATTACCGTTGCAATTATCTGTACATAGTAAATGCAGTTATTTTTAAGTTCTTGTTGACATCCTATCTAAAACGTGATTTAGCCACAAAAAAACAACAACAATAACGTTACCATTTTAATATGTCTTGCAATATTTGTGCGTGCAAAGGTTATGAGCGATCCTCTTGTTCAATATTCTCGAGGTCTGAATTGATATGGCAATATTGGCGAACTTGCTGCTTTGGCAAGGGGCGGGGCAGTTCTGAAACACCGTCTAAGCTGTTCGCCAATCACAACGCACTGGGACAGCTAACCAATTACAATACATTCCGTTTTTCGGAAGGCCAGCCTTCATCAAACCCGGAACTAATCGAGCCGTTTGTGCCAGGCTGAGGAGAGAGATGTTGTAATAATGTAAATTATGTGAAAAATAATGCGATTTTCGCATTATTTTTCTTATACCATGCATAAGAGCATGTTCTTGAACACCCCCAAAACAAAATCAAGACTTTGTAAAAGAGCACAATAGGACTCCTTTAACCATTGTGAGTGCACATCTTAGTTTCAGTTTCTGTTTTTCTCGCTCCGTGTCCAATAAAGCAATCCACGTAATCCGTTTTCTGGTTCAATATATTGCTTTAAACTTGACTCAGAGATAAAATAATAAAATAAAATAAACAAAATATAATCCTAAATCTCAAATATCAGGATGCGGTAAAGAAAACTGTGTGACTCCGCTGTATTCCAAAGAACACATTGCCGCCAGACTTAACTGACTCTATTCTTAAGGAAATGGTCAGGTGTAACGAACGCGGAGATCGCTTTCGCGCGTTCCGTCAAAGGCACCTGCCAATAACCTTTGAGCAAGTCGATCTTAGTCACAAAAGCAGCGTTTCTGACACGATCAACGCAATCTTCCATGCGAGGCAAAGGATAACTGTCTGGTTTTGTAATAGCATTAACGCGTATAAAATCCGTACAAAAACGGAACAGATTTTTTTTACAAGCAAACAGGGTGAGCTCCAAGAGCTATAACTTGGCTCAGCGATGTTATTTTCAAGCATAAAGGTTACCTCTTTTTGCAACTGAGCTCGCTTCTCGGGACTGACCCTATACGCATGCTGTTTTATGGGCAAGGAATTGCCAACATCAATATCATGTTCTACCAGTGAAGTACGAGAAGGAACATCAGAAAACAAGTTTCCATAAGTCCGAATTACATTAATCACGTCAACACGTTCGGTAAGTGTCAAATGAGAAAGAAACGAGTCAAGATTTCGGATTATCTCCGAATTTTTCAACCTTCCCCCCAGCAACTCTGTAGAGGGAAAATCAACATCATCTTCCTCGAGTGTAGTCAAGACAGCAACACTATCAGGAACCGAGGACAATGGACAGGTGGTCAGAGATTCACTGGACGGCGCCTGCTCTTTAATCACAGGAGAATCTGTAGGAGAGACAATTAACACAGCTGACTTCTGTCCAGATAGATCTGACTGTCTCTCAAAGTACGGCTTAAGCATGTTAATGTGACACAGACGAGTTTTTTTCTTTCTATCTGATGTCATTATCACATAGTCAAGCTCACTCACCTTCTCCTTCACCTGGTAAGGACCGTAATAACGTGCCTGTAGTGCAGATCCAGATACTGGTAACAGCACTAACACTTTATCACTAGGAGAAAAACTGCTAAGTTTAGCACCACAATCAAAACGTGTTTTCATTCGTTGTTGTGCAACTCCAATTTCTTTTTGGCCAACTCACATGCACAGTGCAGTTTCAAACGATACTCTGAAACATAATCAAGGACGTTATTTGAACTCGAATCATTAGACCAATGATCTTTAATCAACTTCAGTGGGCCACGAACTGTGTGTCCAAACACCAACTCGGCCGGACTGAAGCCCAAAGACTCCTGCACTACCTCCCTCACTGCAAACATAACCATAGGCACTCCCTCATCCCAGTCTTTCTGGAACTCCAAACAAAACGCACAAAGCATTGATTTTAAAGTCTGGTGGAACCGTTCGAGTGCTCCTTGGATTTCTGGATGGTAACAACTAGAAATGCAGTGTTGAATATGCAACTGATCCAGAGCCTGTTTAAACACACGGGACATGTGTGTTTATTTAAAACAGTAAGATTTGTAATGTTTTTTTTTTTTTTTTATAAGAATATAGTGTCTTCAGCTCACCAAGCCTGCATTTATTTGATCCAAAGTACAGCAAAAACAGTACATTATATTTATTCTAATATATAGGCCTACATATTGTTACTATTCAAAATAAATAAACCCCCCCCCACTACTAAAATTAATAAATAAGTGAGCATGTTGATAGGCTTATCAGGAGCAACTATATTACATTAGCAATCACAAATATTGCCCACGTGATTTTATTTGAATTATCATACAATACAAAAACAACATTTTATAACTGAGAAACTAAATTATTATTGTTAAGCTTATTATAAACATGTTTGAGCAGGTATTTGCAAACAGAGTAGACTACTTCACAGTAAAGATTGGTCTAAACTTTCTTAGACATTACTTTTATATCATTGTCTATAGAACATATAACTATCCTCACGTCGTGCAACACTTAAATGCAATGAAAGGTTGTCTATCATGTTTCAAAATGTTGCACGCGATTTCACACATTTTATTCTGGAGTTATAGTTTGGGAAAAGTTCACTTAGTAAATGCCTTCAACTTTGTCACAACAACACATTATCGAATGACAATAAGAAAAATTACTTACTCGCTATAAAATATCTCCTCCTCCGCCGGCTCCAGCTGCGCTCACGTTCGGTTTGTGATGTAAACAAAGCTTTTTCCTCTAAGCGTGTCTTCTTGCGGTAAATACAAGGCTTTTTCCAGCGCGTTTCTGAGGTAAATATAACTCTTTTTTCCTCTCAGCTCGTTTCTGAGGTAAATACAAGGCTTATTCCTCACAGCGTGTTCTTCCAAAACTGAAAAGTATCCGAGATGAACGCGTTGCTGCTTTGTTTGCAGTGGTGTGGGCGTTTACATGCCGCGTGGCTCGCTTGGAGATTTGTAATAACAATAGCGCGAGCAGCACGTGGGCGTGACCTAATTAGAGATAATGAGACCAGACGGAAAAACTGGACATGTCCTTGGTTTCATACGGATTACTTTATCACAGAATATTTGTTTTCGGTAAGACTTACTTCATTTAACAGTAGACATGTCAAGCTTTCTATAGATATATTTCTCATGTCTCTGTGTGAAGTATTTGCTGAGTTAGAGTTCATTTTAGTGACGTGTTTCAAAAAGCAGTTCGCGGAGACAGAGAAGACAGAGAGCGCACCCTGTTTGTTTTCTTTATTCTTCAAAAGCACAAAGTTTAGTTGTTATTATGAGTGTACACAAATAAAAGTAGACCCCTTACAGATTCGAATGGTGTATTGCTCTTATATGTACGATCAAAAATGGCAGAGTAATTCAAGCTCATTTCGGCCTTATCAGGAAAATCTGCCTCAAAACGCGTATGCGCATTTGTTGACCCCAGAGGCTTAATTCAAACATGTTTCATAGACGTCTTAGATTAAAGAGAAAAACGAAAAAGCACTACACGAGCCAAAATTCACATCAATTTACTGCGATTCAACAAAGTTACAAAGTAACAAATCAAGTGTGTGCAGATCAAAAGATCACATGAAGTCACACAATATCAAGATCAATCCCGGACGAGCCCCCAAATATGTTACGGCCCATAACCAGTTTAAGGCTCGTTAATTCCAACATGAAAATAAAAGGACACAAGCCGAACATATTTGAAGAATCACAACACCTGATGTGAATTTCAAGACGCCTCTATTTAATAGTTTTACGGAGTTCAACTTAAACACTCAAGAAATAATACACAATTCACAAAGATACATGAACATCTCTACTAGATACTAATAAAGAAAGAATCATTAGGAATAAAGTACTCACGGGCAGGAGAGCTAAGAAACAGACTCCCAACTACACCTGTCCTCGGGATAAAGTTCTTACCTGTCTCCCGAAATAAAAATAAGAACGGGTGAGTCTTCCGGGCAACTGCTTCCCTCGCTCAGTTCTGACTAAATAAACAAAACGTGAACTAATAAATAAATACACTACCCGCTACTGATAAGTAGAAAGAAAAATATCACATATCAACACAAAGTTAAACCTAAGCGTAATAAAAAACAAAACATAGCCTCAAAGAGGCGATGAGAGAGACGCTAACGAGAACAATGGGAAGCGGAACCACAGAGAGAGAGAGAGAGAGATTGTGAGAATACTACGCCTGGCTTAAAATCCACAAGGAACTGCTCCCATCCAGAAAAGATATATTCCTATGTGCCATATACATCCCGCCATCAGAGTCCCCCTACTACAGCGAAGACATGTTCTCCACTTTAGAGGAAGAGACAAGCCACTTCCAGGCCCAGGGAAACGTGCTCATCTGCGGGGACCTGAACGCAAGAACAGGACTACAGCCCGACTTCACCGATGCACGAGGGAGCAAATATATCAACAACAAACTGACTGCTATTAATAACACATTCTCCCATATCCACAGAAATAACCATGATCATATAGTAAATAAGAATGGAAAAGTCCTCCTGCAGCTCTGTCGAAGCCTGGGTCTGAATATCATCAATGGTAGGTTACGAGGAGACACTTTAGGGAGATTCACATTTTGCTCACCTCTTGGGAATAGCACAGTTGATTATATGATAACAGACATAGATCCTTCATCTCTCAGATCATTCACTGTTAGAGAACTAACCCCTCTGTCTGATCACAGTCAAATCACTGTGCATCTCAAAAAGACAGAAAATATCATTAACACAAAGCTCAGTAAGCTGTACAACATCAGAAAACCATAAAGATGGGCTGAAAACAGCGCTGAAGAATATCAGAAAGCACTTAGCAGCCAAAAAATACATGCGCTGATAGATAACTTTCTAAATAACACCTATACTCACACTAATGAAGGGGTCAATCTCGCTGTCAGAGATATAAATTACATATTTGAAAAATCAGCAAAACAATCCAAATTGAAAACAAATAATGGAAAAAATCAAATACCCAAAAATGACAAAAATTGGTTTGATAAGGACTGCCAAACTATTCGCAAAAAACTGAGAACGTTGTCAAATCAGAAACACAAAGATCCAAATGATGTAGAAATCCGCCTTCTCTACAGTGAAACACTAAAACAATACAAACATACACTCAGAACCAAAAAAACACAATACACCCAAAACAACTGACAATAATCGAGAAGTCAGTGAACACAAACCAATTCTGGGAAAATTGGAACAATCTAAAAAAAACTGATCATGAAGAATTAGCAATCCAAAATGGAGAAATATGGGAAAGTCATTTCCAAACATTGTTTAATAAAGTACAAACAGACACAAACTGTAAGCAAATTCAAACAATCAACCAATTGGAAAAACTAGAATTAACGATCAAAGATAACCAAAACCCATTAGATTTCCCAATAATTGATAAAGAACTTAAAGAAAAAATTAAAAACCTCCAACACAAAAAAGCATCTGGACCTGATGGGATATTAAATGAAATGATAAAACACACAAGCAGTAAATTCCAGTTGGCCATTCTAAAACTATTCAATGTGGTTCTGAGTGTAGGTTACTTCCTGACGCCTGGAGTCAAGGCTTGATAACACCGATCTTTAAAAACGGAGATAAATTTGATCCTAACAACTACAGAGGCATCTGTGTGAGCAGCAACCTGGGAAAGTTATTCTGTAGCATAATAAACGCTCGACTATTAGACTTCATCATCACACACAATGTACTGAGCAGAAGTCAAATCGGATTTTACCAAATTACCGTACATCTGATCACATCTATACATTACATACTCTAATTGAAAAACATGTTAACCAAGATAAAGGTCAAATATATGCATGCTTTATCGACTTCAAAAAAGCTTTCGACTCAATTTGGCACCAAGGACTATTTTACAAAACTATTGAAAGTGGCATAGGAGGTAAAACCTATGACCTTATTAAATCAATGTACACTGAAAGTAAATGTGGCATAAAAATCAGCACCAAATGTACGAGGTATCTTTCCCAGGAGCGTGGAGTGAGACAGGGCTGCTGCTTAAGCCCAACATTATTCAACATTTACATCAATGACCTGGCGCTCCGTCTGGAGCGATCTGCAGCCGCTGGCCTCGCTCTACACGACTCACAGATCAGATGCCTGCTGTATGCGGATGATCTGGTTCTGCTGTCTCCCACTCAACACGGTTTACAGCAAAACCTGGACCTGCTAGAGCAATACTGCCAGACCTGGGCCCTGACAGTCAACCTGAATAAAACCAAAATTATGATATTTCAGAAAAGATCCAGATCCCAGGGAACACAACACACATTTACATTAGGCACTAACCAGATAACACACACATTACACTACAACTACCTGGGCTTGAAAATCACATCCACTGGAAACTTTAACCATGCTGTGACAGAACTGAGAGATAAAGCACGCAGGGCCTTCTACGCCATAAAACGGCAATGTCCTATAGAAATCCCTATTAGAATTTGGCTGAAAATATTAGAATCAGTAATTGAGCCCATTGCCCTCTATGGCAGTGAGGTGTGGGGTCCACTGACCAATCCAAATCAAGATCTCACCAAATGGGAAAAACATCCAATTGAGACCCTGCATGCAGAACTCTGTAAAACTATATTACACGTGCACCGGCACACAACAAATAACGCATGCAGGGCAGAATTAGGCAAATATCCTCTAATCACAAAGACACAAAAAAGGGCAATTCAATTCTGGAAACATCTGAAACTCAGTGACCCCCAATCATATCATTATAAAGCCCTGCAATACCAAGAGATGAGCAAAGAAAGCAACCCCTTCCCTCAGCTGATCCAGAGCTTCAGTTCTGATGCTTCACTAACATCTGCTGATGCTCTGAATCACATCAGAATCAATCAGATTACTGCACAAATCAAACAGAGTTACATCACTCACTGGCAAACACAAACACAACAGCAGAGTAAGATGCAATGCTATTCGGCCCTAAAGAGAGAGTACAGTATGGCAGAGTATCTGTACACAGTGTCAGATCAGAAACTCAGAAGCACGTTGACGAGATACAGACTCAGCGGACACAAGCTGATGATAGAGACGGGCAGACACAGAAAAACATGGCTGCCCCCGGAGCAGAGATTGTGTTCACACTGTGATCTGAATCAGATGGAAACAGAGCTGCACTTCCTAACAGAATGCTCCAAATACACCGACATACAGACAGAGTTCTCTGATAAAATACAGCAGATCCATCCGACATTTAAAACTCTCTCAGACCAGGAGAAGATGCCGTATCTGTTAGGAGAACACAAGAACTGCTGTGTGTTTGCTGCTCAATATGTGTCTGCCTGTCACCACAGAAGAGAAAACACTCAGTCTGCCCTGATCTGAAGTTTCCAGCACATCTAGATTATATTAAACCATTTTACTCTGCTATATTACTTAGATGTACATTTTGCTTCTGTAAATTTGTCTAATCCCTGATCTTATTTATTTATTTATTTTTTCTAGTTTATATACTTACATACATTAGAAATTAATTTTGCATTACATGCTTAATACTTTTTATATATTATTACTATTATTCTTTTATTTTATTTTTTTTTCTCTTTGTTAATACATATATGCACTATTTGTAAGCAGCCCAGCTGCAATTGCTTTGGCAATACAAATGTATAGTTTTTGTCATGCCAATAAAGCACTCCTTGAATTGAGAGAGAGAGAGAGAGAGATAGACTTTGACTTTTAACCCACTTTATTTAAAACAAATAAAACCACTACATTATACCCCACACATCACATTGCAATTTTTTGCTTAAAAAGACAACCATAAATCACCAATTAAACATTATTTCCCCATCCTCACAAATTGACAGTAAAGCACCATTTGCACACCATTTAAACTCAAACTCAAGCAAGTTATTTGTCATTTGAAAGAATCTGTGCTCCACTCTTATTCTGGATTCCACCAAAGCAGTAAAAAGCTGAATGATATTTATATTTCGCCCTTCAGCAGCCAGTCTACATGACTTCCAAATGGCTAATTTGGCTTGTCCGATTACAAAGTTTGCTACAGTGCACTGCTGTCTGTGCACGCTTGAATATTTACATCCATAGATGAAAAGTGTCTTGTTAAAAACAAAACCCAAGTTCCCAAGTAAACCTTCTATCAATGTAAATAATGGAGTCAATCTAAAACACTCAGTGAAAACATGAAAAACAGATTCCGGTAAAGAACAAAAGATACAAGATGGCGAAACATTCAAATTAAATTTAGAAATGTGAGAATTAGTGGGCAGTGCACAGTGTAGTAGCCTCCACTGCAAATCCCCACTTCGTTTAGGTAGAGGACTCTTATAAAAAAGCCTCCAAGAAGGAGAACGGTCAGCAGGTACTGTTAAAAATCCTCTCCATTTTGTATCACTTCTGTCTTTAATATGTTGAAAATAATCGATTTTAATACACATCTGATATAGGTCTCTCTTTCCAGCAGCCTGGAAATCAAGCTCTTGCAATCTATCAAATTTCAACAGTTTTCCTTCCTGACCACCTTCAACACAAACCTTAGGAGACACAAATAACTTAGGAAAAAACACTCTAGAAGGGCCTCCGGACAGAAAACTATTAACAAACAGGAGGAGTGTGGAAGGAAGAGCTGCCTTCAACCCACCTATGAGCTGCTCAACCATCCTGACTGATCTAAAACCAGCCTGATTGCAAATGTCCACCACTGACCTCCATGTTTTAGACAAAGTGTTAACCAAGTCTGAAACTTTAGTCAATCTTTTTTCCATAAAAATTTTAACAATTGTCTTAGATGTACAAATATTATCTCCTAGAAGAGAGTTGTAAAACAGTGGCTCTTCAAGGCCAAAGTGCTTGTTTTCATGTCTAATCAGTTTAAAACCTTTCCAAACATTTAGCACAGAACCATAAAATTTTACATTAGTTGAAAAATTCCCATCATAAGAACACATTAAAAACAATTGCCTATCAAGGCAGAACCCACCAAAAGTTCTGAGCAAAGCAAGACCAAACGACACCCATGGCCTAAGCACAACAGGGTAAAGTAGATTTTGGACCGTCTTTAACCTCATAGCCTTAACCTTGGCTGCCAATTCAATCAACCCTTGGCCTCCTTCATTCACTGGCAAGTAAAGAACTGCAGGGGGAAGCCAATGGTAGCTATCCCAGAAAAAATCCACAAAATTCTTCTGCAAACGTTGCAACAAATCTTTTGGTGGGTCAAGCACATTTAAGCGATGCCACAACATGGAAGCTACCAAGTTGTTAATGATGAGCACTCTTCCCCTATATGATAATTTAGACAGAATCCATTTCCACCTCTGTAAACGTCCAGAAACTTTAAAAAAAATACCATCCCAGTTCTTCTGAATATATTGGTCGGTCCCAAGGAAAACTCCCAGCACTTTAAACCCTTCCAGACTCCAAGAACAATTCTGCGGAAGTACTGGAGGGCCTCCATTCTCCCATTCACCCATTAAAAAGGATGCACACTTTTGCCAATTGATTCGAGAAGAGGAGGCTTTTTGATAAATGTCCAGAGATTCTCTCAAATCCATAACATCTTGAGCAGATCTAATGATAACAGTAACATCGTCAGCGTAGGCGCTAACTCTAACAGTTATCAGTTCTGAAGTAGACGGACACACCGTTGATATGCCACCTAGCTTGTTTCTTAGTGCAACTAAAAGAGGTTCAATAGCAATGACGTATAAGATTCCTGAGAGACCACACCCCTGCCTTATGCCTCTACTTATGCTGAAAGGTCTTGTAAGGGTACCATTAATTTTGAGCATACTATATGTGTCAGTATACAAGAGTCTTATATAGGCAATAATAGATGGGCCAAAACCAAAAGCCTCAAGGCACTTAAACAGGAACCCATGATTCACCCGATCAAAGGCTTTCTCCTGGTCCAAAGACACAAAACCAATATTAAGATTGTGTACCTTAGCAAAAGAAATCAAGTCCCGAGTCAAAAAAATATTGTCAAAAATAGTCCTTCCTGGAATACAGTATGACTGATCTGCATGAATCACTGAAGAAATGTAGAGTTTCAGTCTATTAGTTAAAGACTTTGAAAATATCTTATAGTCAACTCCGAGTAAAGAGACTGGACGCCAGCATCTGATGTCTTCAAGATCCCCCTTTTTAGGCAACAGGGTGACCACAGCTCTACGTAGACTCACTGGAAGTGTACCTCTTTTAAAACTCTCCAAAAAAACAGAAAACAAATCCCTTCCAATAACAGGCCAAAAGTGCCTATAAAATTCAGCGTTAATTCCATCCAATCCTGGAGCTTTGCCAGAAGACATCTCTTGAACAGCTACAGAGAGTTCATCAAAAGTCAATGGTTTAGCAAGCATAGATTTCTCCCCTTCCGAAAAATGAGGTAAATCCTTAAGGAGAAAATCAGCCATCTCCTCATCACAAGGTTCAGCTCTGTAAAGATCCTCATAAAAAGACAATGCATAAGAAATAATCTCATGACCATCAGTGATCCTCCTCCCCTCTGGAAGTTTCAAACAGCCCAAAATCTTCTTATCCACAGTCTTCTTCTCTAAGTCAAAGAAAAAAGATGTAGGAGCATCCATGCTATTAAAAGTTACAAATCTTGCGCGAATAAGCATCTCCTGGGCTCTTTCCTCCAATAGATTCCGCAAAAGAAATTTGTTGCGTTCCAAAGACTCAGCGGTGTTAACAATGGCCCCTTCAATATTCAGTTGAAGTATCTCTTGCTCAAGCTGTGCCATCTTATTGTCCAAAGAACTTTTAATATAAGCAGAATAACTCTGGCAAAACAATTTGATTTGAATTTTGCCAATGTCCCACCACTGGCTCAGGGACTTATACTGTGTTTTTTTCTCTCTCCAGATCTCCCAGAAATAAGTGAAAGAGTGCACAAAGTTGTGATCTAATAATAATCTGCTATTAAATTTCCAATAGGAATACTTGAAAGTGCTCTCTACAGTGATGACATCAATAGATAAGGAATGATGATCAGACAAAGCAGTAGGAAATATACAGCTGTTATAAAATTGACCTCTTTTACTTTTTTGTACATAAATCCTATCCAGCCTAGCCCCAGATACCATATTGGAATTTACTTTCACCCAGGTATATTGCCTAACCTGCGGAAATGATTCTCTCCAAACATCAACAAGATTGTGATACACAATCAGGGACCGAAGCACATCAGCTGATTTACTATGGGGTTCTTCATGGTTCCTATCCAAAGTATGACTTAAAGTACAATTAAAATCCCCAGCCAATACAATGGTCCTATCATGAAAACCATGATTTAAAGCTGTTTTAAGTTTTTCAAAAAAAGTAACACGTTCTGACCCAATATTGGGTGCATACACATTAACAAAAGAAAAATCAACGCCATGAATAGTTACATCAACTCTCAGCAATCGACCAGAAACTAGTTCAAAAATACTAACAGGTTGCTCTTTGTATTCAGGTGCCAACAATATAGCCACCCCTGCACTGACACTAGAGCCATGACTCAAGATCGCCTGACCCTTCCATTCACTCCACCACTGTGTCTGATTATTCACATCTGTATGCGTTTCCTGTAAAAATACCACACCGGCATTCTTCATCATAATATAATCAAAAAGACTAGCCCTTTTCATAGCATCACGACACCCATTGATGTTCAATGAACTAATTCTTAAAGGTGCCATAAAGAAAAGTATAAAATAGACACTCAATATTCCAGGTAACCAAGCCATACTCATTTTTTGCCTTGCACATTTAAGGAACTTCTAACATTACTAAGAAGCTTTTTAAGACGGTACCGTTTGGGTTTATCAAGCTCATCAAAGGAAGCTTTCAAAACGAATCAGTCTCAGGCACGGACTGCAGGCACACCTGCTCCAGGCTCGTCTCTGCCTGTGGCACAGCGGAATGACTCGGCCCGGCCGCCTCCTCAGCAGTCTCCACCAGGCCGTCTTTAGAGGCAACCAGCACCGGCCTCTCGGGCAAGTCACCCGGCGCTGAAAACAACATCCGCGCCGGCCGCCCTCTCGCTGTTCTCCGCACCTGCAGCCGGAGCAGCAGGAAGGCCTGCCGGCCTGTCCCGATTCGGGCAAGTTTGTCTAACGTGTCCAAAATCACCGCAAACAAAACATTTCATAGAGTCTGAACTGACAAAAATAGTGTAATCTTTGCCATCGATGCTCAGTTTCACCGACAGATTTAACGAATCATTCTGACAATTCAAAATCATAAAAGCCTGACGCCGAAAAGACATTACATGTTTAATATCAGGATTTTTACATCCGAGTGGAATCATTTTAATGGGACTCACTATTTTGCCATACCTCTGGAGTATTTGCTCTAACTTTTCATTTTTAACAAATGGAGGTACGTTCGATAAAACAACTTTCTTGGATGGGCTTGACAAAGGCAATACAGGCACAAAAGTTTCTTTAATTATCAACCCAGTTTCAATCAAGTCATCCACCATTTTGCTTTCACTAAGAAAAAACACAGTGGCTTTATTCATACGAGATGCGGATCTGATATTAGCGCCACCGACTACCGCACTCACAGCTATCAGGCAATCCTCCACTGACACCTGGCCATCAGGCATGCATTTACAACCATGCCTGAGTGTTAACCGCGAGAAATCTCCCGCTTCCGACCCCATTATCCCCACTCACTGACCGAAGTCAGGGATAAATAAGCCTTTAACTAACCTTATAATTGACAGAAGGAAAAAGGTCTCAAAGAAACAAGAAAACTCACTCCAACAAAGAGATACTCTCGCTCACGCCAAACGGCTCCGTCCACACTCACTCCCAGCATGCACTCGCACCAGAGAGAGAGAGAGAGAGAGAGAGAGAGAGAGAGAGAGAGAGAGAGAGAGAGAGAGCCCGCATATTTTGTCGCCTCGCAGCCTTTTATCCAGAGTCCTTGCTGACGTCACGCGACTCTCGAAGAATGGGAATCTCCCCACAACGCCACCTACTGGGCTTAGAATATAAGTGTCACACAGATACACGTAATACCGCTCTTGGTGCGTGCTTTCTGCTGGGGCTGGATGATGAAATGATCCGTTGCGATCTTCCTGTCTCGGAATTTCCCCTGATCGAACTGATTAATCTTGTGCTCTTTTTAAATAGTTCTGACTTCGAAGTTAAGGAACTTCCTAAGCCTCGTCGTCCAGTCCACTCAGAAGCATGCCGTGTAGCACCAGCTCACCTCATGCCCAGAACCCCCACATACCGCGCCAACGGCTCAGACCGCCGGCCCGACCCCAAGTACCCCCGTGTCCTCCATAGCTCCACCCTTGTCCTCAGCCCTAGTCACCCGCCACCGTTCGCGGCTCACGCAAGCATGCCGCCATTCGCGGCCCACGCAAGCCCGCCGCTGTTCACGGCCCACGAAAGCCCGCCACCGTCCGCGGCTCCCTCTCACCAGCCGCCGTTCGCGGCCCACGAAAGCCCGCTGCCGTCCTCTCACCAGAGAGGCCTTCACTATATAGGCTACTCATTCTGCCTCCTGCAACAGGCAAAGTCTTGTTACAGGTCTTTCCAAAATGTTCGCTTTTGTCTTAATGTGGACTTGTCAGACGAGGCCCTTCTTGTCAGGAATGGTTTCAATGACTCTGGCTAACATCCATGAATTCCTAGGGGTAGAGTCATCAACTGCAAGAACAATGTCTCCAACAGAGAAGTTTCTTGTTGTGTTGTTCCACTTTTGTCTGTGGCAAGTATTCCCGAAAACCAACGCTTCCAGAACAAATCAGAAACATACTGCACCTGTTTCCATCTGCGTCTAGAATACAGGTCATCTTGGTCAAACAGTCCTGGAGGCAATGATGGCTTTGTCTTGAGTAACAACAAGTGATTCGGAGTCAGAGCTTCCAGATCATTTATGTCACTTGATGCTGCTGTGATTGGATGACTGTTGATTATAGCCTCTGCCTCACAGAAAACAGTTTGAAGGCATTTCTCATCAAGAACTTGTTCTCTAACTGTAGCATTAAGGATTTTTCTTATTGAACGTATCAGTCTCTCCCATACCCCGCCATGGTGAGACCCAGTGGGAGGATTGAAAACCCACTTAATTCCTTGTTGGCTGAGATGGTCCTGAATCTTCTGGTTGTTCCATTTTCCAATTGATTGTCTTAACTCACGCTCAGCAGCTACAAAATTGGTCCCATTGTCTGACCTGAGAAATTTCACTTGTCCCCTTCTGGCTACAAACTGACGTATAGCATTTAGACAGGAATCAGTGTCCAACGAAGAAGCAACCTCGATGTGCACTGCACGAATTGCCAAGCAAGTGAAGATAACTCCATATTTCTTGACAAGGCTTCTTCCACGTTTAACCATGAATGATCCAAAGTAATCTACACTTACTTTTGTAAAAGGTGGATCATCTGGCATCACCCTGTCTGATGGTAAATCTGCCATAATTTGTTTTCCTGTGGAGCTATGTAAATGACGACAAGTAACACATCTTGCAAGCATTTTTCTGATTGCAGATTTGGCACCTGGTATCCAGTACTTCTGTTGCAGTGTAGAAATCATGTGATTTCTGCCACCGTGTCCTGTTTTCTCATGAAAGTTCTGGAAGATCAAGTTGGTGACATGAAGATCCTTCGGAATAATCATAGGCCGCTTGACTTCTTCCGGCCTAGCAGCATTGCCAAGTCTTCCACCGACATGTAAAACTTCATTGTGCAACTGAGGGTTTAACCTGTAGATCGAACTGCCTCTTTTTATGGCTTGTCCACTTTGCAAAGCTAATATCTCCTCAACAAACTTCTCTCTTTGACGGAACTTCACTATTTCAAGCTCAGCCTCCTTCAAATCATCAACTGAAATGTGACTTCCTTTCCATTTAGCTTTGATATCCGTCATCCTTTTGTCCACTCTAGTTGAGTTAACTGGAGTCTCTGCAGTAAATATCTTTCTCTTTTGCACAAGTTCCAACAGCATATATTTAAACTTTAGAATCCACGCTATGGTGCGCTGAAGCTTTATCCGAGAGGAGAAACGATTCATAAGTTGTCTAACTGAATTGTTGCTGTGTTGGGTCTGTATTGAATTGACCAACACTGACCTCTTGATCTCTGGATCATCTGCAGATATCATCATTTGGTCCATGTTCTTTGGCCACTCTTCTGGAAATTGGTATAGAAATTCTGGGCCTGAGATCCATTTTTCATTTTGCAGGAAAGTATAGACTTTCTGCCCTCTTGAGGCACAATCTTCTGGATTTGATGCGGTATCAACGTGATTCCACTGTTCGATGCTTGAGCCCTTTAGAATTGTTGTGACTCTGTTTGCCACGAATGTTCTGAATCTTGTGCTTTTGTTGCTGAGGTATTTAAGCACAGCTGTGCTGTCCGTCCAGTATACTGAAGGTTTAAGTTCCAGCTGTAGCTCTCTTCTTAACATCAGATCCATTTTTGTGGCCACTGTCGCAGCTGTCAGTTCCATTTGTGGAATTGTAGACCTTTTTAGAGGGGCAATGCCATTTTATTGATGGCATTTTGAATGCACAGAGATACCGTGACGAGATCCTGAGGCCCATTGTTGTGCCATTCATCCACAACCATCACCTCATGTTTCATTGGATCCAAGATGGCGGCGCGATCAGACGCAGCGGCTGCTCCAGGTCCCAAAGACGGTGCTTTTTTGTCTTTTAATGTCGTCTGTTCGTCTCCAAATAGTGTAAATTTACCGCTAGTTCATAAGGAAATCACTCCTAAACTCAAATATGTTCGCCAAAGACTTTTGGATATCGGCAACGCATACAAAGACCAACTCTCGCCGGCGGCTACTGAGAAGCTACGAGGCCTCTGTTTACTGCTGAAGCCGGACCTCGAGACCGCGGCCTCGCCTACTGTCGCTACCCGCACAAGGCGGCGTCGCAAGCGGTGTGAGAGAGGACGGAAGCGCGGTAAGCGCGGAGGTATACGAGCTAGGCTGAGGGAAAACCCCACAAGACCGGCTCTTCCAACACTCATGCTCTCAAACGTTCGCTCTCTGGAAAACAAACTGGACTTAATTCAACTCAGTCGATCTACACAGCATGAGACAAGGGATTGTTGTGTGTTTGTTTTCACTGAAACATGGCTGAACGACAACATCCCGGACTCCGCCATTCAGCTGCACGGACTAACTTGCTACCGCGCGGACAGAGATTCATCACTGTCTGGTAAGACTCGCGGCGGTGGCTTGTGTGTGTACGTCAACAAAGAATGGTGTAACAATGCTGGGGTAGTGACAAAACACTGTTCATCGCTGGTGGAGTTTATGTTTGTGAAGTGTCGACCGTTCTATCTGCCGCGGGAGTTCACGGCCATTGTTATTGTCGCGGTATACATCCCACCGTGCGCAAACGCAAAGGAAGCGCTTCGCGAGCTGTACAGCGCCATCAGCGAACAACAAACAAATAACCCCGACGGCTTCTTCATCATAGCCGGTGACTTCAACCACGCAAACCTAAAGACAGTTTTGCCAAAGTTCTACCAACATGTGAACTTTGCAACAAGGGGAAATAACACACTGGACTTTGTTTACACAACAGTTAAGAGCGCATACAAAGCTGAACCCCGCCCCCACCTCGGGTACTCAGACCACATCTCTGTTATGCTAATCCCAGCATACAGACCACTTCTGAAACTGGCCAAACCGGTTCACAAACAGATCAAGGTATGGCCAAACAATGCCACCTCAGCACTGCAGGACTGCTTCCAGGACACAGACTGGAACATGTTCAAAGAGGCGGCCACCTACAACAGCCACACAGACCTGCAGGAGTACACTGAAACTGTGACTGCTTACATCCAAAAGTGCACTGATGATGTGACAGTCACCAAGACCATCACCACACGCACCAACCAGAAGCCATGGATGACAGCAGAGGTTCGTGGGCTGCTAAAGACCAGAGATGAAGCATTCAGATCAGGAGATAAAGCAGCCCTCAAAACAGCAAGAGCCAATCTGTCCCGCAGCATCAAAAATGCAAAACGGTCATATGCTCAAAAAATCAACAATCACTTCACAGACAGCAGTGACACACGGAGCCTGTGGCAAGCTATTCAGACCATCACAGACTACAAGCCCCCGCCACAGGCCTGTGATGACGACACATCCCTCCCAGATACACTCAACCACTTTTACTCACGGTTTGAAATGCAGAATGACACACCTGCACAAAACTGCCCACACCTCCCAACGACCAGGCGCTCTGTCTGTCTCCAGCCGACGTAAGGAAGTCCCTATCTAGGATCAACCCACGCAAGGCTGCGGGTCCCGACAACATACCTGGCCGTGTACTGAAAGACTGTGCTGCACAGCTGACAGATGTCCTAACAGATATCTTCAACACCTCGCTGAGCCAGGCAGTCGTCCCCACATGTCTCAAATCCACAACAATCATACCGGTACCAAAGAAATCACCTGTGTCCTGTCTAAATGACTACCGTCCCATAGCACTGACTCAATCATAATGAAGTGCTTTGAGAGGTTAGTCATGCACAACATCAAAACCAGCCTCCCCAACACACTCGATCCGCTCCAGTTTGCATACCGTCCGAACCGCTCTCACGGACGATGCAATTTCCTCCACTCTCCACCTGGCTCTTACCCACCTAGAAAATAAAGACTCCTACGTTAGAATGCTGTTCATTGACTTCAGCTCAGCATTCAACACAATAATCCCACAACAGCTCATAAATAAACTCAACCTGCTGGGCCTTAACAATTCCTCTGCAATTGGATCCTGGACTTTCTAACCGAAGACCTCAGTCAGTCCGTGTCGGCCACAACACCTCGAGCACTACCACACTGAACACAGGTGCCCCACAAGGCTGTGTGCTCAGCCCGCTGCTCTTCACGCTGCTGACCCACGACTGCACTGCCAAGTCCAGCTCCAACCACATCATCAAGTTCGCTGATGACACAACAGTGGTAGGCCTCATCAGCAACAACGATGAAATGCACTACAGAGAGGAAGTGGCACAGCTGGCTGAATGGTGTGGCACTAACAACCTGTCCCTCAATGTGAGTAAGACAAAGGAGGTTGTGATGGACTTCAGGAGAAACTCCGGTGATCACCCCCCACTGACCATCGACAGCTCGACTGTGGAGAGAGTCAGCAGCACTAAATTCCTGGGGGTGCACATCACAGAGGATCTCACCTGGTCCACCAACACCATGTCACTCTCCAAGAAGGCACAACAGCGCCTACACTTCCTCCGCCGGCTGAAAAGAGCAAGTCTCCTCCACCCATCCTCACCACTTTCTACAGGGGCACCATTGAGAGTGTGCTGACCAGCTGCATCACTGTCTGGTACGGGAACTGTACTGCAGCAGACCGCAAGACCCTACAACGGACAGTGAACACCGCTGCAAGGATCATCGGTGCCCCTCTCCCCTCCATCCTGGATATTTTCCTCACACGATGCTCCAGCAAAGCCAATAGTATCGTGAAGGACTCCACACACCCTCCCACAGTCTCTTCCAGCTCCTACCATCAGGAAGACGGTGCCGGAGCATCAGAGCCCGCTCTGACAGACTGCTCAACAGCTTTTTCCCCAGGCTGTGAGAGCCCTGAACTCAAATCACCCCGCCTCTCTGAACCCCCATACAAACCCCTACCTCCTGAAACATGTAACGTGCAATTCGAAGTGTGCTACACACAGGTGAGTGGGCCTGTACAAACCACCTGTAGTAGCACACCTCCTCCTCTATGCGCACTAGTCACTTTTCACACACACTGCTGTGTGTACACAAATCCCACAAAAGAACTCAGTAATATATGTATGTTTACATGCTCATGCACTACAAATCATCCTGCACTGTTCCCCAGCCAGCTGCTTGAACTCAATGTTTCTCCTTGCACATGTACAGTATTTATCTGAAGCATTCGTATAGTTTGTATAGTTTGTATTTTTTAGTTTGTATAGGTACTTTTTTATAGATAGTATATTTATATTTATAGTCAAAATCTATCAGTAGGATAGTTGTGTATAGGTTTATATTGTCTTACTCCATTGTTGTATGCCTGTATTCATGTAGCACCGTGGTCCTGTGAGGCACGACATTTCGTTCCACTGTATGCCCCTGCATGTAGCGGAATGACAATAAAGCTCAACTTGACTTGACTTGACTTGATGTTGCAGCATGATAATGCACGGCCCCATGTTGCAAGGATCTGTACACAATTCCTGGAAGCTGAAAACATCCCAGTTCTTGCATGGCCAGCATACTCACCGGACATATCACCCATTGAGCATGTTTGGGATGCTCTGGATTGGCGTATACAACAGCGTGTTCCAGTTCCTGCCAATATCCAGCAACTTGCAAGTTGACAACCTCTATGTGAAAGAGATGTGTTGCACTGCGTGAGGCAAATGGTGGTCACACCAGATAATGACTGGTTTTCATTATAAGTAATTAACAAGATTTTAAAATCTATCCGATGTTTGATAGGGAGCCAGTGCAGTGTTGACAGAACCGGGCTAATATGGTCATACTTCCTGGTTCTAGTAAGGACTCTAGCTGCTGCATTTTGGACCAACTGTAGTTTGTTGATCAAGCGTGCAGAACAACCACCCAATAAAGCATTACAATAGTCTAACCTTGAAGTCATAAATGCCTGAATTAGCATTTCTGCATTTGACGTTGATAGCATAGGTCACAATTTAGATATGTTTTTGAGATGGAAAAATGCAGTTTTACAGATGCTAGAAACATGGCTTTCAAATGAAAGATTGCTATCAAACAGCAAACCTAGGTTCCTAACTGATGAAGAGGAATTGACAGAGCAGCCATCAAGTGTTAGATAGTGTTCTAGGTTATTACATGTGGGGTTTCTAGGTCAGATAATTAACACCTCTGTTTTTTCAGAATTTAGCAGTAAGAAATTACTCGTCATCCAGTTTTTTATATCGACTATGCATTCTGTTAGTTTCTCAATTTGGTGTGTTTCACCGGGCCGCGAAGAAATATAGAGCTGAGTATTGTAAGGATCCACCCGCTAGTCCAAACAACAGAATCCAGCGGCCTGGATTCTGAATATTTAATGCATATTCGGTCTTTTACTTGCGCTTCTGAATTTATCAGGATTTAGTTTCAATTTTGATCTAGCTCCAATTCTGATCTGACTCCAATTCCATGTAATCATTAAATTTAGACTAATTAAAAACTGATCACAAATATCGCTTATATATTAATGTAGATATTTGATTATCCTCGACATCCCATACTTTCAATTATCCGTTCACTGGGGACCTAATGTCTCTTTTGAGCCTATAGCATCGGCCGAAGGTTCCGGTCTCACGATCACAAATTCGCCAGTCCGATGTTAGTCAGAGGATGTAGGTAGACTAATACCTAATTGTCTGCCGCTAACTGCTTGCTTATGACAAAAAGTGTAGTTTACTTAGTCTTTTCCCGTACAACTTGCTAGCACCAGTGATAGACAGAAATCTGAGGTCTCCGATGACGTGCCTACTGCTCCATTCATTCATGAGCCTTCAGTTTGATCTATCCTGGCCGTAGATTTGCGGTAACAAAAGCCTCCTCACAGTCTAATAGTCATAATGATTTCAGGACAGTTCAGAATAAATCAAATATAACAATTTATTATTAGTCAGGTAAATGTGTCGTGCCAATTACATAAAACAATAAGAAGCCAATTCAAAAATAAGAAAATACATAACATCAGTTGTTCAAAGATGAATCTACGAGTAAAATGTTTACCTGAATTCAAGAAGAAAATACATAGTATGGAACATATTAAATACCCTCCACACTACGGGCTGATCTGGCTGCAGAATCGCCCTGACTGATTTGCAACTTTCCCTTAAATACTACCAGAACAAAAGGCCCATAAACATTTATTCTCTGCCCCAAAACAGATTAGATCTGTGTATGGGGGATGAGAAACCTCAGTAGGAGCTGTTCTCGTGCCCCAAATGGTCACACCTGTAGAGCAATGTTTGTCAGGTTTTGAAAGGAGATTGTCCACACAACAGAGGTACAAAATTCACTTAAGTTTTCAATATTTCTCATACAAGTCACTACTGTGAAATTGAGACCAGTTTACCCATCGCACCGAGACCTTTAAAATGATACCAAACATGAAAGGGAAAAACAACATGTTCACAAGATACATGATATGTGGTATTAGCGTGAAAAGTAACGGCCCTAGTACTGAGCCTTGAGGTACTGCATACTGCACTTATAATCGATATGATACCTCTTCATTCACTGCTACGAACTGATGGCGATCAGATAAGTACGATTTGAACCATGCTAGGCACTTCCACTAATACCAACAAAGTTTTCTAGTCTATTCAAAAGAATGTTGTGGTCGATAGTGTTGAACGCAGCGCTAAGATCCAGTAGAACTAATAAAGAGATACAACCACGATCAGATAGAAGCAGGTCATTTGTAACTCTAATGAGGGCAGTCTCAGTATTATGATACGGTCTAAATCCTAACTGGAATTCCTCACAGATACCATTTTTCTCTAAGAAGGAATATAATTGTGAGGATACTACCATTTCTAGTATCTTTGACAGAAAAGGGAGATTTGAGATCGGTCTGTAATTAACTAGATCTTTGGGGTCAAGTTGTGGTTTTTTAATGAGAGGCTTAATAACAGCCAATTTGAAGGTTTTGGGGACATATCCTAATGACAATGATGAATTAATAATAGCCAAAAGAGGATCTATGACTTCTGGAAGCAGCTCTTTTAGTAGTTTAGATGGAATAGGGTCTAACATACATGTTGTTGGTTTATATGATTTAACAAGTTTATACAATTCTTCCTCTCCTACAGTAGAGAATGAATGGAATTGTTCCTCAGGGGATCTATAGTGCAATATCTGATGCGATACTGTATGCGATTAAACATCATATAGATTTTATAATCTTGTTAATTACTTATAAAGCCCTGAATGGTTTAGCTCCTCAGTACTTGAGAGAGCTCTTATCACATTATAGTCCTCCGCGTCCACTACGTTCTCAAAACTCTGGCCATTTGATAATACCTAGAATATCAAAATCAACTGTGGGCAGTAGATCTTTTTCCTATATAGCGCCAAAACTCTGGAACAATCTACCTAACACTGTTCGGGAGGCAGACACACTCTGTCAGTTTAAATCTAGATTAAAGACACATCTCTTTAACCTGGCTTACACATAATACACTAATACGCTTCTAATATTCAAATCTGTTAAAGGATCGTTAGGCTGCATTAATTAGGTCAACCAGAACCCAGAACCGGAAACACTTCCCATAACACCCAATGTACTTGTTACATTGTAAGAAGAATGGCATCTACGCTAATATTAGTCTGTTTCTTTCTTATTCCGAGATCACCGTAGCCACCCGATCCAGTCCGTATCCAGAACAGATGGTGGATCAGCACCTAGAGATGACCTCTACAGCTCTGAACGTCAGCGGAGATCAGGACACCTAGATGAGCCCCAGAGACAGATCCCCAGTGAGGACCTCGTCACCTAGACAGTCATCGGGACAAGACCATGGGAACCAAATGAGTCCTTTACACAATCTGACTTTGCTGCAGTTGGAACAAACTGCTGGTTCGTCTGGTCAGAGGAGAATGCAGACATGGTAATGTTTACGAGGCGCGATGCAACGCGACGTGTTAAAAGACATCACACTATGGTAAGGGGCGTAACATTTCCGTCACACGCTTGAGGTATTCTGCCAATCATAACACACTGGATAGCTGGCCAATCAGAGCACACCTTGCTTCTCAGAACGATGAGCTTTGTAAAAAAAACAGCGTGTTTCAGAAAGGCGGAGCCTACGGGCAGCTTTGCGGCTCTCTGATCACTGTTTGGTTCATCTTATACCAACCTACAGCCAGAAACTTAAATCAGCTAAACCTATATTAAAGGGGTGGTTTACTGCGATTTCACTTTTTTCATTTTAAATAGTGTGTAATGTTGCTGTTGGTGCATGAACAGTATCTGCAAAGTTGCTGCGCTGAAAGTTCAACGTAAGCGGAGATATTGTCTTTTAAAAATCAGGAAGTTTAATGCATTCAAAAACGACTCATATGGGAATACAACGAGATACTTCCCGGGTTGCATACGAAATAAACCCATCAACCCCTCCCTCCGGAACATGCAAAAAAGGGGGCAAGGCCATGTTCTGCGTCTTTGTCAAAGTGGAGAGTTGTAGCCATGCCGTCGAAACGGTGTTATTTTCACCCAGCTGTCAGGTCTTCTGTGTTCGGACTTCCTACAGATGCTGTAGTTCGTCAACAATGGTTAAAATTTATGTTTGATTATGTTCCTGACAATTACAATCCTAATTTAGCTCTCTGTGCTGCACATTTTACGGAAGACAGCTTCCAGAATCTACACGAGTTCAATGCCGGATTCACACAGAAACTATTACTAAAACATGGAGCAGTTCCAACTTTAAAAACAGAGGCAGCAGTTGTTGGGCCAGAACCTGTAAGTAAGATTTCATAATTTTAAATGTATTTGCATGTATAATTTCAGACGTAATGTTTTAGTTTTATCAAGGACATAAACAAATGCCAACTCTGGCTAGTTAAATGCTATTTCGTGTGTCTTTGACAAACGCGTACAAACATTTTGGACCCGAATTTGTTATTATGTACTAATTTTGTAAATGTATTTTCCATGTATACTTTATGACGTAATTTTTCGATTTGATCAAGAACGTAAACACAAGCCAACGCTGTTTGGTTATAGTAGCCAGTTAGTTCGATGCTATTTTGTGTGTATAAGACAAACGTGTACAAACTTAAAAAAATGATATGTAATCACAACAGCAAACTTCCATTCAGAAACGTTTTGTAAGAGCCGTGCTTGTGGAAGTTCTGCTTGACTCTCTCCATTACCGCTTTCTGTGTCTGATTCTGGCTCAAACTGATACGGCAATATTGACACCATTATTTACATTTGACCGGAGCACATGCAGCTGTCGCCCCGTGAAGGTAATGGGCGTGAAGTTTCCGGACAATGTGCAGTACGCAGTTTAGCCAATCACAACACACCGGCCCAACTAACCAATCTGAGCCCATTGCCTGTTTCTGAGGGAGTGGTTTCATAGAATCAGGAAGTCAACCGGTCGTTCAAATGACAGAGGAGAAAGCGGCTTACAATAAAGGTGAAATACAGTATATGAAAAATAAGGCGTTTTTTTAACAAACGAAACACGAAGACATGTTATATTGCACCCCATAAACACAATCAAGCAAAGAAAAAAAGCAGTAAACCACCCCTTTAAGAACTGTTAAAAGATGGACTAATGAATCAGAGCGGGATTTACAAGCCTGCTTCAACTGCACTGATTGGAGCGTTTTTGGAGCTGCAGCTACTGATCTGGATGAGCACACAGAGACTGTAACTTCATATATCAGCTTCTGTAAGGATATGTGCATCCCCACCAGGATATTCTTATCATTCAATAATGATAAACCATGGTTTACTGGGAAACTCAATCAGCTTCGAGACACCAAAGAGGATGCTTACAGAAGTAGGGATAAAATATTGTATAACCAGGTCAGAAACAGACTAACAAAGGAGATCAGAGTGGCTAAATACTACCATGAAAAGCTATAAAAAAAAAATATAAAAACAGTTTTCAGCCAACAATCAGTATGGACTGGTCTGAAGAACATCACCAAGTACAAGATACCACCCCCACAGTCTGTGGAGAATCAACAACTGGCTGATGATCTGAATGTGTTTTACCTTTATGGCCAGACTCACACCCAACACCCATTCTAATCTGCACTTCACACATTCACCTACCCCCCACCCACCATTCAACTTGCGCTTAAGGTCTGTGTAGAGGATGTGAACCAGGTCTTCAGGTAGCAGAAGTCTAATGGCGCTTTTCCACTGCGTGGTATGACTCGGCTCAGTTCGGCTCGGTTTGCGTTTCCACTGCAGTTTAGTACCGCTTTATAGTGGGAGGGATTATTCACATGTCGTTATAGTTGCGCCACATCTACTGCCGTGACTCCTGAAAAACTTTTTAATTCCGCGTCGCTCCATCACCCTCTCGCTGGATCTGCTCCTCAGCTATCAATGAGAGGACAGTCTGTACTTCCTCAACAGACAACGAAACAGCCATATTTTCATTGTTAAAAGAAAGGTGCGCTCATTCAAAACAGTTGCATTCGATCCTTCGCTGGCTGTGCTGATTTAAATCTAGTGGGTCTGTTGTGTCTCGTGCCACAAGTTCAATGACGCAGGCAGTGACGATTTTCTCCGGCCAATCAGTAATCAGCAGAGTTTACATGTCATGTTTTGGTAACGGTACTGTTCGCTTGGAACCTCGGCTGAGGTGGTTCTAAATAAAGTACCAGGTACCAGGTACTGTATCCAGTGGAAAACCCCACAAAAGTGAGCAGTACTGAACCGTACCGTACCGTACCATGCAGTGGAAAAGTGCCATAAGAAAGCTAAAGGCCCAGATGGTGTTTCTCCTGCCTGTCTAAAAGTCTGCGCTGACCAGCTGGTCCCCATTTTCATCAATCAGATCTCTGGAGCTGTGTGAAGTTCCCTGCTGCTTCAAAAGACTTAACGACTACAGACCTGTCTCTCTCACTTTGGTCGTGAAGTCATTTGAGAGACTGGTGTTGGCTTACTTGAAGGACATCACTGAACCCTTACTAGACCTCCTGTAGTTTGCTTACTGAGCAAACAGGTCTGTGGATGACGCAATCAAAATTGGACTGCACTACATCCTTCAACATCTGGACAAACCACGGACTTCTGCAAGGATCCTGCTTGTGGACTTCAGCTCTGCTTTCAACACCATCATCCTGGATACTCTTCTGAATAAACTGACAGCTCTCTGTACCCACCTCCATCTGTCAGTGGATCCCCAGCTTCCTGACAGGTAGCAGCTAGTGAGGGAAAACTCGCATCCAACAACTGCACCATCAGCACTGGAGCTCCTCAGGGCTGCATTCTCTCTGCACTGCCCTTCTCCCTCTACACAAATGACTGCACTTCTAAAGACCACTCTCACAAACTCCTTAAGTTTGCAGATGACACCAGTCATCTGTCTCATCCAAGAGAAGAGGTTGAGCAGCTGTCTGTCTGGTGCAGTCACAACAACCTGGAGCTCCCACAGTAACATCAAGATGGGGCCGCACATGGCAGCCACGGTGCTTGGCTCTCCAGTTGTTTTAGTCTTTTTGTTAGTTTTTCCTGTTTTTTTGTTTGTCAAACACAATCAGTTTCACCAGGGATGAACTGATGAACATTCGGCAGAACACACCACAAAATCTCTTACCGGTTTTCGACTATTCTGATGTTTTGCTGAACATAGTAGTCAGAGGAGCTGCGGCGCTGTTCAGACGCTTCAGGACAAGCAGACAGGGGAAGCGTGCCGGTGTGCTCATGAAGCTCAGACAGCACTGATTTCGAACGCTGCTACCCAGTATCCATCTGGCGAATCTCCGCTCTCTACCCAACCGAACGGACGAACTCCTTCTGTTTTCCCGGTTAAACAAGGACATTTCAAACTCTGCTGCTCTGTGTTTCACAGAAACCTGGCTGAATGACGCCATTCCAGACAGCGTGCACTCCATCTGCCGGGCTTTCAGCTGTTTAGAGCGGACCGCGACGCAGAATCAACGGGGAAATCACTTGGCACCACCGCATCACTTGGCTTTTACATCAATGAAAGGTGGTGTACAGATGTAACAGTGTTAAAGAAGATGTGCTGTTCAGATCTAGAAGCGCTTTTCATTAACTGTAAGCCTTTCTTCTCGCCACGGGAGTTTTGCTCGTTCATTCTCGTGAGTGTTTACATTTCACCGCAAGCGCACATGAGCTCAGCTTTACAGAAACTCGCTGATCTGATCACAGACACAGAACAACAACACCCAGACAGACGTGAGTGTACACCAAAGCACAGAACACAAAACAATCTACTAACAACAGGAACTAGTCAGAAGAGAAATATAAAGGAAAGGGTAATGAGCAACAGGTGGCATAGAAGCAGCTCGTGACATGCGCAGCCCCACCGCCAGATCAGCGATGATTGCACCTGTCACGAGCTGCCGAAAAGGACATGACAACACAGACAGCAGAGGGAGCCAGGGAGGCACCCTGGCCCATGACACTAGGGGACTTTAATAAAGCAAATCTCTCCCGTGAACTGCCAAAATACAGACAGCATATTACATGTCCCACCAGAGACAGTAATATACTGGATCACTGTTACACAGCAATAAAAGATGCATATCACTCTGTCCCACGGGCATCTTTAGGACTCTCTGATAACTGTTGGTTCATCTTATACCGACCTACAGACAGAAACTGAAATCAGCTAAACCTGTTTTAAGGACTGTAAAGAGATGGACAAATGGAACAGAGCAAGATTTAAAAGCCTGTTTCGACCTCACTGATTGTAGTGTTTTTGAAGCTGCTGCCACTGATCTGGACGAGCTCACTGAGACTGTAACATATTATATCAGTTTCTGTAAAGATATGTGCATTCCTACCAGGACTCATCTAACTTACAACAACGAAAAACCGTGGTTCACTGCAAAACTCAGACAGCTCAGTAATAACTCAGTTATTACAGGTTTGAAAAAAAACACCATTAACACCTCGCAACACCAGCAACTGGAGCTCCTCAGGGCTGTTCTCTCTCCCCACTGCTCTTCTGGCTGTCTGGTGCAGTCTTAACAACCTGGTGCAGTCTTAACAACCTGGAGCTAAACACGCTCAAAACTGTGGAGATGATCGTGGACTTCAGGAGAAACCCCCCTGCTCTCCCCCCACTCACCATCATGAACAGCACTGTAACGACAGTGGAGTCATTCAGATTCCTGGGCAGCACCATCTCTAAGGACCTGAAGTGGGACATTCACATTGACTCCATTGTTAACAAGGCCCAGCAGAGGTTGTACTTCCTTCGCCAGCTGAGGAAGTTCAACCTGCCACAGGAGCTGCTGAAACAGTTCTACTCTGCCATCATTGAATCTGTCCTCTGCACTTCAATAACTGTCTGGTTCAGCTCAGCTACCAAATCTGACCTCAGAAGACTACAAAGGGTAGTCCAGACTGCTGAGCGAATCATTGGTACAACCCTCCCCACTCTCCAAGAACTGTACTCATCCAGAGTGAGAAAAAGGGCTGGCAAAATTACTCTGGAGCCCTCACACCCAGCACACTCCCTCTTTGAACTGATGCCGTCTGGTCGACGCTACAGAGCTCTGAGCACCAGAACGGCCAGGCACAGGAACAGTTTCTTCCCTCAGGCAATCCATCTCATGAACATTTGAACACTTAAAGGGTCATGAAACCCTAAAACACATTTTTTGAGATGTGACGTAAAGTTTCGAAAAGTGACGTATATGTGTTAATCTGGAGTGGTGATTGGATGCCATGGCTAATGAGTACACGTCTACGTCATCAGTTTTATGAGCTATTCTCAGTATTATTCATGAGAATGAACTCTTAGCGTCCAATCACTGCGCTGTAGTATGCATGAAGCCTTCTTACATGGGAGAATTCAAATTTCACGAAAGAGCTTTGCGCTGTTAGTTCAGTTCTGTGAACATGACCGCAACAATATTTAATATGACAACACGTGGAGTGCGCATGATAGAGTGGTTTCTGCGTGGAACGCCGCGATGGGTTTAATAACACTCACTGCGCGGATTATAGTTCATATCTGGACCGGAGCAAGTGTGTTTGTGAGTATATTTAATATTCTCTCGTGCTCCAAACATGAACCAGCACCGCCTTAGCACACCTATCATGTCTTCTTCCAATGAAATGTGCGCGAATAAGGGCGCTGATACAGCTGTACATCTGATCATGAACACGATGACACGACGGATAATTGTGACACACAGCAAACAATGATATAGACCGAAAATACAAAGAAAAGTAAACAAAAAGTAACTATGGCTTTATTCTTTCTGTTTTAAATATACTTTACTATTCATCTATCTGTATAATGAGTTTGTTGTAGGTCTGTGTTTTATTGGTTGTTTTCTCCCCTCTTCCCACCCTCTACTGTACACTCTGTAACATGGCTGACGAGACGTGAGTCGTGCGGATCCATGTGCAAGCTTTATTTAGGCAGAGACGTGGTCGTACAGGCAGGGTCGAAACAATGGCAAACAGGTATGGCAGGGACAAGACAGAGTTATCCTAGGGCAAGCGAAGGTCGATGATTGGCAACAGTATCCAGTGGGCAAGGCAGAGAGATAATCCAGGGAACACGGGCTAGAATCCAATGGGGTGCAATGAGATTCCAAACGGCAAGGCAAGGGTTAATCCAGGCAAACACGGGCTAGAACAAACACGGGCTAGAACAAACACGGGCTAGAACAAACACGGGCTAGAACAAACACGGGCTAGAACAAACACGGGCTAGAACAAACACGGGCTAGAACAAACCAAACAGGCAGGGGAAAACAACAGGGGCTCGGTAGAGTAGCTACGGCTATGGGAGCGGTAAACGCATACAATACTTGGCAGTGTGGCAGAGAAGGTCCAGGGTTTAAATAAGGTGTGTGATCAGTGTGTGCGTGGGATCAGGTGTGCCTGTGATTAGTGCCTGCAGCTGTGTGCTCAATTAGTGCAATGGATGATGGGAAATTGAGTCCAGTGTGCTGTGTGGTGACCTCTAGTGGTGAATGAATGGGAGTGCAGACCAGATTCGTGACACACTCCCACTTTTCCACAGTTTTACACGCCCATTTCTGGAGTCTTTTTCAGATCTAAGGTGTGAAAGACCAGTGCTGAAACAGGGGGGTTTCATGACCCGTTAATAATAAACATGAAACACACAACACTATCATACATTTATTTAAAATAAAAAAGAATCACAATGAAAAAGCATTTTCAGTAACAATGTTTGGATTTGAAATCAAAATAATGGATAAGTGTTGTGTTTGTGGTAAACAGATGGATCAGTAGTGGACTCCTGTGTGAAATCAGGCTTGTGCTGTGTGTAAGCTTTTCTGCAACAACTGCATGATTGCAAAAACAAAAATGCACTGGATGATCAAACATTTAGGTGAGATAAATGTATATTTTTGAAAAATGTCTAAAAAAAATTACCCCACCCCTCAAATTAAAAAATCCTCTCTCACAAGAGTCAACTAAGAGGGGAATTCCCCCCATTTTCAGAAATGAAATTCAGTCACTGAATACATGTTTAAAAATCCTGTTTGGAGTATCACTATAAATAATTTTACATGATAAAAATATGGCTTTAAAAAGATCGGTATCGGTGATCGGTATCGGCAGATAATGTCTCCAAAATCCTGATCGGAGCACCCCTAGTTTTATATGTTGTTCCAGGGTTAGCATCATCTCTTCTCAGGTGTTCGGTCATCTCAGATCTTTTAAGGGTTGGATCCAGGCTGAAGCTTGTGTAATTCTTAGCTATCTCAGGATATCAATCATGTGGCAGAAATGGAGAAACAAGTAGAAAAAAATTAGCATAGCTTCTGTTCAAACCAAGCAAAAAGTATGTGTTCAACCCAAGCAAAGAATGATGTGCATTTGATCATATATAACTGAAGTACATATATGCACATAACTCCTACTTTGACAATATCTTGTTTATTTTAGATCTGATATTTAAAAACTTTATATATAGTATAAACAGCAGAAACATTGAGAAAATGGCATTAAGTTTTGTTTTTTATTTGTTTAGGTAAACTCATAAAATGACAATTATTTTGATTTTATTGTGATGTGCATTCGTTACACAATTATTTAATGTAAACTTGAAGAGGAAAAAAAAAATAATTTTATACATTTAAAAAAAAAAAAAAAACATTTGACAAAAACATCTTTGATTAGATTTTATGTTTCTGGCCACTTTAAAAAAAATGTGCATGCTTTACACAATTATTTGCTATGTACTGGACAATAACTGTGAAAACTAAATGATCGATTGATTTGATCAGTACAAATGAAGGTTGGGAAAAGCACAGAAACACATAGTCACACACACTGATCTTACTGTCTATATGAGGATTTATTACACACATTTATTCTGATTCATGTTATTTCACTGACAAGTTCAGCTGCAGTATTAATGTCATGAAGAGAAAAGAAGAGACTCTATAACATCTCACTGTTACTGATTTATCATGCAGCTCAAAGCATTATGGGTAGAATCTCTCGTCAATCTATTCTGATTTATTTATTTATTTATTTCACAAAAAGGGACAGTGTACATGAATCAACATTTATGAATGTAAATGTACCCAAATTAGCCCAAAGGCTAGTTTTCAGTGGTAGTCCCTTTTGCCAGATGTTATTAGGCCAAAAAACTTGAGGACAAAAGAAACAAAATAGAAAAAACAATTACAACGAAATACAACCAAAAATTAAACAACTAATTATACAAACTGACAAAAAAAAAAAAAAAAAAAAGAAAGCAGCTTATTAACATATAAACAACATTAATCTTCACATTGTTGGTTATGAAGAAGCCATTTCTTAAAATGATGCTTAAATACTTTAAATTATGTACATTCTCTAATTGATTGTGGCATTGAATTCCACTGATGTGATGCTCTGAATGAAAAAACAGCTTGACCAAACAAGGTTTTTCTATATGGAATTATGCAATCAGCTTTAGTTGCACCTCTAGTTACTCTGTTTTCAATAGATTTAAATGTAATAAAATCAACCGGAGGAGGAGCTAAACCATGCATAATCTTATAAACTAAACAAAAATGTTTAAATTTAGAAATATTTTCCCAGCTAAGCAGGTTATATGCGTTTAAAATTTGACAGTGGTGAAACCTAAATTGTTTTTTTTATCTAAAATTGTAAGTGCTTGTTTGTACAATAATTTCAATGGTTTTAGAACTATAGCATGTGTATTAGACCAACTTGTCACACAATAAGTAATGTGAGAGAGAATCATAGATTGAAAATATACCTTTGCAGCCTCAATTGATAAATAGTTTCTGATAAACCGAAAATTAACTAAATTGAATTTTACCTTTTTACATATCTTTTTTATATGTGTTTTAAAACCAAGACATCAGTCCAAATGAACCCCTATGTCAGGAGTCCGGGTCCTGCGTTTCTCTCTCTCACCACCAGAGGTCACTGTCTCCCGGATTCAATTCCCCAAACTCCACTCACCTCATTATTGATTAATTTGCCCCAGCTGTTTTCCTGATTGCCGTACCTATTTAGGCTTCCTGTGTTTTCTGTTTGGTGCTCGTTTGTCTCACTTTTGTGCCAGGTATGCCTGTGACTTATGTCTGCCCTGTGCCTTGTGTATGTCTTGTTTTCAGTGGTTGTGTTTACTCTGGCTTTTTCCCCTTCGGGGTGGTTTCATTTGTGTTTTGGTTTATTTTGTAATTTGTAAATAAAGAAAATTCCTTTTGCCAGCATTTGAGTTTTCGTCTCTCCTGTCCCGTGACACCCTAGATATTTATATTCTGAAACAACCTGTAATAAATATACCATTTTATATCAACACTATGTCCTTTAGAAAAGAACATACAAGCTGTTTTTGACACATTTAATTTCAGATGACACTGATTGAGCCAGGATATGATTTTTGCCAGAACATCTATCAACTTATTAGCAACCTCTTCTGCATTTTTACCATGCGTGAAAATGACTGTATTGTCGGCATACATTATGATATTACATTGTTGTCACACCATGGGTAAATCATTAATATACATGCTAAAGAGAATTGGCCCCAATATGGACCCTTGTGGAACACCAGCTGAAAGGCATAGTGAATTGGATTTGTAATTATCAATTTTTACTACCTGAGAATGGGAAGAGAGATAAGATTCAATTAAATTTACAGATTTAGTCGAATATTTAAAACTGAGTAATTTATGTAAAAGAATATTATAATTTACAGTATCAAATGCATTCTGTAAATCAAGAAATACAGCCCCTACCACTCCACCTTTATCCATTAATGCCTTTACCTTTTCAATAAAATAACAAGTAGCCGTTTCTGTTGAATGATTTATCCTAAAGCCGAACTGTATCAGATGTAATTGAAAAGGACTATTATTAAAATGGTCAATAATTTGTTTAGCCACCAGTTTTTCAAAAACTTTTGATATTGTGGGGAGGACACTAACTGACCTATAATTGCTGGTTAAACGGGGATCGCCTCCCTTAAATATAGGGGCCACAACCGTCTAATGAACTATTAATGATATGTGTTACAGGGTTAACTATTGAGGAACTAATTTGTTTTAATAAAAGTGTGTCTATACCATAGAAATCTTTAGCCCTTGAGGACTTGAGAGACACGACTACCTTTTCAACATCTAACTTAGTTACTGGTCCTAATACTAAAGCTGTCTCGCTAGCATTATTTGTTCGTATATAAGGTTGTTGTACTTTGAAACCTTGAGCAATTTTATCCACTGAATCAATACAATAGTGATTAAAGGCCTGTGCCACATCAATTGGGCTCTGTAAAATTGTATCATTAATCTTCAATTGAATTGGCCTTGCTTTGATATTATTTTGCCCGGTTAATTTTTTAATCTGTCTCCATATAGTTTTTGAGTTACCATGATAATTTTCAATAATTGTGTTAAAAAAACAAAAAAAAAAACAAATCCGCCTTTGCTTTCCTTAAAACTCTTACTACCTCATTTCTTAACATTAAAAATGTATTTCTATCATGAGCCATCTTTGATCTTGTTGTTAATTTTAAAGCATTATCGCGTTCCTTCATTCATTTTTTTATATTATCATTCACCCAGGGGTGGGACTGTTTCTTGTTCCTGCATTTCATCTTGACTGAAAAATCACTCATTGTAGATTGTAACTTTTCTGTAAAGATTTGACTAGCTATTTCTGAATCAGTATTATGTAATAAATCTTCCCAGTTCACATTTTTTATAGCTACATTAAAACCATCTTGCTTATTTTTTGGAATACCAAAGAATTCCTTATTACTGGCATGCATATTGAATCGCTTGTTAGTTAATTTTCTAGATATAAGCACCATATTATGATCTGACAACCCTGTTATCATATTATAAGACTGTGTAATTCTTTCCGGTCTATTGCTAAATATTAAATCAATCTGGGTACTAGTACTATTTGTTATTAGTGTTGGACCTTTGACCATTTGAACCAGATTAAAACCATCAGTGATTTGCTTAAGCTTCTTCCTCATGGTTTTGTCTTCCCAGTTTAAATTAAAGTCACCCATAACCATAACTTCTTTCTTAAAATCACACTGACATAATACCTTCTTAAGTTCATCATAAGAGCTATTATTTAAAGCAGGTGCCCGATAAATAACTATAAGTGAAAACGACATCTGAGATTAATCATATTTAAACCTATACATTCTAGATCAATAGGATTTTGCCATAAGATCTCATTACAACGGATAGTGTCTCTCGCATAAATCATAACTCCCCCTCCTTTCATTTCCATTTCAATCCATTGAAGCAACCATCAACGCAGTTTCATTGATGATCCAATAAAAACCCTAAACCCAGGATAGAGCGGCTGAGTGAATGTGGTCTGGACTGTGTGGATGAGGCTCATTGTGTCAGAGACGCTGTAGAAGGACAGAGTTCCTGCACCGTGATCCACAAACACTCCTATTCTACTCATGATGGACTTTACAGAGAGACGAGTCTCTATATTATTGTGTCTGAATGAGTAACAGGAGGGAGAACAGTCCAAACTCCAGGACTGATCATTATATCCAAACAAACACTCTTTACCTCCTCCCTTCCTGCTGATGCTCTTATATGACACTGATATAGACACACCATAATTTCCTCTCCACTCAATCTCCCAGTAACAGCGTCCACACACACTCTCTACACAACACCTGCCACTTATCATCAAATCTGTCTGGATGATCAGGATACGGCTGATCTGTGTCAGTGTTAGTAATCGCTCTGTTTCTCTCAGACAGAAGGAGTTGTTTATTCACTGTGTTCAGATCCAGAGTGAGCTGATGGGAATCTGATGGAGATAAAACACATCAGAATCAGGAATTATGAATCTGTTTGATCTTTTCATGTAGATGAACTCTAGCCTGACTACGTCAGACTTCGTACTTCCGCTCAATTTCATTTCATTTTGCTTCTGTACTCTGTCTACGAAACAAAGCGAAGTAGCAGAGTTTGGTATTACTAGGCTAGCTGGACTCTTCATGTTCAGTGTATCATCAGTGTCTCAGTACAGATGACCAGATTCACAAAACATTCTTTAGAAGAAATTTCTTGTTAACATTTTCTTCTTATTTTCTAACTTGAAAAGTTAAGAATATTTTGTATTCCAAAAAATATATTTAAGAATGTTCTTATCTTTTTTTTATTAAGATTTTTCTTCTCTATGATTAAACGTTACAAGAACACTAGTTATGTAGCCTACACAGTAGGACTATTAATAGGGATTGTGACATAGTAAACAATGATATGGCATGATTGTATAACATGATTATTTTGCTGAAATTCAGTAACAACTCTATAAAAAAATAAAAAAAATGAGTCAGATAGTGAGCTCATTTCTAAATTTAGTCTATAAATATGACAATCTTGGCAGTATAAAAGGCAGTATTCAGCACATAAACACAGCACATACAAGATGCGTTTACTGTAGCAGCACACGTACAAGACTCGTTCACTCTGAGAGCACAAAAACAGCATAGAAATGAACAAAACAGATCACTAGTAATACCAAACCTGCAGAAATGAAAAATACATATATGGATAAATAAATAATTAAATAAAATAATAGGAAAATAAATAAAAGAATAAATGATTTGATAAAAACAAATTTTAATTAATTTGAAATTAACTTTAATCCTAAATTTATTTTTATTACCTTTTTTCTTTATTTAATTTTTACATTTATTCTTTTAAACATTTTACTTATTCCTTCATTTATTTTTTAAAATTATTTTATATTTATTTTTTATGCATTCATATATATATATATATATATATCCATATTTATTTCTTCATTAATTTGTTTCTTTTTACTTCTGCTAAATGAGGGACATGGTTCTTGTGGAGCTCAATGGTATAACAAAGAGAGAGAAGCTATTATTGGTCTTTTAAATGGCATACCCCGATTAATATTCAGTGTGACTTCGAAATACACTGAAATGGCATTCATTCAAAAAAAAACAATAAAAAAAAACAGTATAAAATAATCACATGGCTTCCAAACTCACTGGAGGGTATCGTTGTCAGATTCAGCAGTGATACAGGAATAATTATTTTATAATGTCTTAGAAGGCAGTGATAAAGGAGCAGTCAGTAACTTCAAAAGGACCTTAAAGGGCCTTTTTAATTGAATTATTTTCTTTATTTACAAGTGAAAATCTCACAATTCCAGCTTTACTGAGAAATGATGCCAGCCGTCCTTTTGCGCCACCTGGTGGTGATTTCACAACTGCGTTTATATGACTATATATTGTATACATGAAAGAATATCATGCACAATCATCTTTATTCATTTTCAACAATTTTTTTTTTAATTTTTTTTATTTTTTGCAAAGTTTTGATGACTTTAAAATGATAGTAGCCTAATAAAAATAAAAATAGTAATAATGAAAATGAGTGCACTGACAGCTTGCCTAAAATGGATATTAAATAGATTGTAATTAATTAATCTCAGGGGGGTCTAATTTCTCTATAAACTCCATGTTTTAAGAAATATGTAGGCCTTTTTAATAAATCTAGTTTATAGGCATATTTCCAGAATGCTTTGATTATTACTAAAGAAACGTAGGCTACATTGCACATGAGTCTCGTTCAAATCCTCGGTGATACATGCGCATGTGCATAATGTCAGCTACTCACTCACTCAGAATCCTCAGTAATCTTCAGCAAACTTCGACAGTAGTTTGAACCGGCTCATTCGGTTCTTTTCGAGTCCGGTAGCAAACTATCACTAGTTTGATCTGATGCTTCTGCGCGAGCTCTCAACCAATGATGCACCGGAGCTCCACAAGGACTGCCTCCCTCATTTCCATGTTGCACACGGAAAAGTAAAAAGAAATAAATATAAAATATTAATGTACGCATAAATAAATAAATAATTAATTAATTGAAGAAAAAAAAGAAAAAGAAAAAAAATATATATATATTATTTTATTATTATTATTATTTATTTTATTTTTTTTAATAAATGAGAAAAGCAAATAAAAGATAAAAAGAATAAAAATAAGTGTAAAAATAAATAATGATAGTAATAATAAAGAAAAATGTAATAAATTCAGATAAAAAAAAAAGATTTATATTTGTTTTATCAAATCATTTATTTTTCTATTATTACATTTATCTGTCTATTTATTTATTTAACATTTTTGCAAGTTGGGTCCTCTAAATATTCCTGCATCTTGAGACTGTTCAAAAACACAACGCATTAAAAATGCTGGTAGTGACAGAAATGTTGTATGATTATCATTATTATGATTATTACGGTAATCTGCAAGCTGCACAAAAACACAATCCTTGAAATGTTTTGCATTAAGTTTATCAGTCAGTCTTCAGGGGGAAAAAATGACATTTATTCAAGCAGATAAAGACTATCATGTTCTTCTTAAGGAAAAAAATATATATTTTCTAATAAAACATAATTGAGAACTTTCTAATATTTTTTTCAAGAACTGCACTTGAGAATGTCTTGGAATTTATACTAAGACATTTAAAGTGATTTCTGTGAATCTGGCCAGATATTGACCAGATATCTGTGCTAATCATCATTTACATCATCAATTATAAAACTCTTGTTTCTCCTTCTACAGAAGAACATGAACTCAGTGAGTTTTTCTGCTTGTTTTCTTACTGACTTACATTGTAGGAAGTGGTTCCTGGTCCAGAGAACAATGTTGGTGAATGTGACTGTGGAAATCAACAGACATGAACAGTGTGATTCTCATGATCCTGCATCCATTCCTAACACATTTATATATGATGTTCTCCACTAGGGGTGTGCAGCAGAGCCATTATTTGTATCTGTATTCGGATGGATCCTGAAGTGGGCGTGGCTTAAACCGGAAGTTCATCAAATTACATGAAAATACCATTTTAAATGCAAATCTGTTTGATTTGTAGTTTTCATTTAACAAATATGCCTTGTATAACTTTTTTATTATTATAGGTAACTTTGTAAATATCTTCTATTTAAAACTACAGAAAATGTTGATCAAAAAAGAAAAATAATTTTATTCTTCTTGTTTTCCAGTGAAACTTTGTGTCTAATTTGTCAAGCAACAAGCATCCACAATCTTAAATAAGAGCACTAGTAGAAAAAAAGAAGCTGAAAAAAAAAAATAATAATTAGATTATAAATTATAATTAGAAATGGAAAGAAAGTGTTCAGTAGCCTATCAGAGCAGAATGACAATAAAGCTCGCTTGAACTTTAAGTAAATTAGAGATCATGTGTTATGGGAGTCTTTTGATAATTTTTTTAATTATACAAATCATTTGGACCCTCCGAAAGCCTTGATCAAACATTGCTTTTCTTCATCTTGTATAATTAAATGTATTGCCATTCACGAAAAGGGCTAATGTAATGCGTTTTTACAGTTGGACTGTTTTTAGGATATTTAGGAGTTAGTTGATATAACTCCAGACAAATGTCCAGACCTCCGTAAATGTTTCCTGTTCAAAAATACAATTTTAAGACATTATGAAAAATTGTTTAAAATCATGTCGCTGAATAAATTCATGTGGCTGACTCGCAGCAGCTGCAAAACGCAGGAGTGAAGGAGCTTGGCGCAAGTGCAGCCTCCACTCCGCTCCGTGTTGCCAGATCTAGTTATTATAAGCGTCGCTGGACTTGTTTTAATACTTAATGTAACAGAGTTAATAAAGTAATTAGGGCATTAATAAAGTGGGAAGATGAAGATTGATGTTAGAGATTCTGTATCCTATTTGCAAAATACAAGATTTAAACTTATTTTGGTGAATTTTTCAGGAGAGTGTTGGTGTTTTTTTTTTTTTGTAGCAATATCTGGCAACATTCGCCGGTGTGGTGACAAATCGAGTCCCCCCTCGAAATTGGGTCCAATTAGGACCCCAAGCGATCCCATTGGCTCAAATTACTTTTAATAAGTACTCTCTTTAGTGCCTGATTACAATTCCTACAAAATTATGTTATGATAAATGCTGTTTAAACTACGTTACAATGATAATTAACATCTGTATTCGTTAGCTTATGTGCTAGCATAGCATACAGATACCTGATTAGCTGCATAGTTTATTTTATACAGGAATTTGCACTTATCATACATGTATTCACGATTTTTGACATTTGACATTTAACACTTAATTTAACATAATTAAAAAAATAATAATTGTGAGCACATGTAAGTTAAGTGCAAATTCCTGTATAAAATAAGCTATGCAGCTTGGTATCTGTATGCTATGCTAGTACATAAGCTAACGAATACAGACATTAATTATCATTATAACGTAGTTTAAATTCATCATTACATGATTTTGTAGGAATTGTATTCAGGCACTAAAGAGAGTACCTATAAAAAGTAATTAGAGCCAATGGTATCGCTTGGGGTCCTAAGCGGACCCGATTTCGAGGGTGGACTCGATTTCTCATGACACCGGGACTGACAGGCAGCAATCAAAAAAGGAGCGTGCGGATAGTTTATTGCTGAGGAGACCTTATTGGTTAGACAAACGCAATGATCACCATGATATTATCTGTACGAAACTGTATCAAAGCAGTACTAGCCATTATTATTGCACAAATCTTAACAACCGCAGACCTCACTAATGTAGTGCTGTTCCAGCAAACATGTGATTGTCTGCCGAATATTTATTCTGTTATTCGGATAAATCCGTTATTCATTTTAAAGCCATTATCTGTGCCTTTCCGAATAAGGTATTCGGCTTTGGGCACATCCCTATTCTCCATGATATGAGATGATGATGGACTGGTTTCTGAGAGCAGATGAATCTCCAGGACTTTACCTCTGTCTGAGATCTTCTTGAGCTCCTCTTTGCAGAAATCCTCCAGTTTGTCTCTCATCTGATGGACAGATTCTCTCAGATCATCAAAAGAGACGAGAGAAATGAAGGGATCGTCATTTACGTCTGTAGATTCAGGAGGTGCTCAGAGAGACTGGAAACTCTACAGAAAACACAAATCAAAACTCATCAGCTCCACACTTCACCCAATAACCTGCTCCAACATCAGATTTGTGCGGCTCTTGTTGACTTAGTCTCGCGTAGCCAGACCTTCAGACTGACGGCTGAAGGTCTGGGCCCGTATTCCTAAAGATTCTAAGAGTCCTCTCATAGAGCTCCTAATTTAGCCTAAAAATTTCTAACTAGGAGTCTTAGCTTAAAAGTGATTCAGGACCAATCTGAGAGCAACTCTGAGCGAGGAAAAGACAAAAACTTTTATCTTAGTGAGGATACGGGGCTGACCCCGTTGCTAGCGATGTCACAGTCTTTTGAAGACTGTGATTGGTTGGTTGTCCAAGAAGGAAATAAAAGAGCGCTGTTAAGAGTAGGGTTTATTATAAACCTACACTTTTAAATTACAGTTATAATTTTTCCTGTTTTACCGTACTCTCTCTCTCTCTCTCTCTCTCTCACACACACTCACACACACACACACACACACACACACACACACACATTATATATGTATATATATTCTTTATTTTTTATTTACCATGCTGTCATACTTAATGTATTTTATAGGAAATGAACAGCGACACAATGAGGTTCTGAAAGTGCTGTAACAGACCCTAATCACCGCTGCTGCAGAGTTGCATTTTTCCAGTTGCCAAATAAGTTAATGTAGTTAATGTAGTGATTACGTCCATTTCTGGTGCTATGGCATTTCTGCGCGGTGTCTGAGATGTTAGCGTGTCTCAAATAAGATCGGTCACAAACATGATTCCTGCACGATCTAATATGTAGCGTCTTATTAACTCACTGTCATGCATTATGTGCAACACATTTCTTCTCCCTCTTCATGTTTAGTCCATTTTCTCCACTGCTAAGAAACTCTTAAGCCTCTTAAAAGTCCTCGTTCGTACTCCTAACAATTTTGGACCTTAAGACCTCTTTTAAGGGTTAAGATGCTTTTTGAATTACTTTTTTCTTTACTAGGATCTTTTCTTTAATTTTAAGAGGAAACGCCCACATTTCTAAGAATTTTCTTAGAATTTTGTTACTAGGAGCAACTCTTAGCGCTAAGATTCTTCATGAATACGGGCCCTGGAATCTATTGCAGCTTTCATTGGCCAAGGCCCGCCCATGATGCCATTTGACCGACTTGTCAAACAACCAATCACAGTTCATTTCGTTCAGCGTCATGTTTCGGGGCGTGGAAATGTCGCCACAATAATAGATAGGTGTGTAAAACTCTTGGACGTATTTTAAAGATTCTATGCCACGAACTTTAAACTTTTCACATACTTTTGAAAATCCAGCATTTATTTGATCCTGATAAGCGTTTGTCGTCACAGTTGTAAACACGACAGCTTTCTTCTTTCATGAGGGGGTTTGGCGTCACGGCATCTTTGTTTCCACGCGGAACGTTAAAGAACGCGACACACACATCTCCCGGAAATCCTGTATAATTCAACCAATCTGATGACAACTTCGACACTCCTGAAGTGTTTCCACTTTTGTATGCCATATGCATCAGATGCAGTGGTGTAGTGGTGCCTGGAGAAGTGGGTATACTCTTAATATATGCCCCCAATTTTTTTTTCTTTTTTAAATGGCCCGGCAAAGGATGAACGACCTGTGTCATAAACAGTGACATGTAAAACTAGTCTTGCATATTTAGTTCACTATTGCAATATTTGCACACGCTCACTTAACTTCTGCTGCTTGAGTAAGGATCATTATGAAAATAATATTATCCACAGAAGAGGTGCAGATTTAGCAATAAATAATTAAAATAAATAAACAAATATAAACAGACTGCAGCAACTGACATTTTGTCAGAACCTCTTGTAAATCACTTGCCATTTTGTTTAGTTGTCTGTTCAGAATTGTGGGAGAATTGTGATTTCTATTTGAAACAAACAAAAAGTAGTGATTCTCAATCATTTCAGAAGTGAGGGGGACAGAAATGTCAAATATAATAACTTTTTTGTCTAATTGACAGGTTATATTACGATTATTATTATTTATTAATTATTACCTCTTGCTTTTAATTGGCTGAGAAATCAAATACACTGCTTGACAATAACCAATAATTTATCATATTTTTCCTATATTTTCCTAATGACAATTTTATGATTTGTTTAGCCTATATACTACATTTTTGTCCCATTTTTATCACAGAATAAGGCAGAATATATATTGTATAGCCTAGTAGCCTATCTATTGCCAAGTGTAATAAATGCTATCAATTAGCATTGCATTATTCAGAATCAGATGCTTTTTTATTACCTGGAGATGACTTGAAAAACACACATAAACCATATTGTCGCAATCATGTGTTTACGGTCTTCACGTTTCTTTGTATTCAGCTTAGCTACAGTAGAGATAGCTTTGGCTACAGTAATAGCTGGATTCTTGCATGTCGTGACTCGTAAGTTAACACTTCTATGAGGCCGATTCGGACTTTCTGCGCGAGAGCGCCATCCGGCTTCGAGTAGCCTTTAAATGAAACATACACTGCATGAGAGTGTTTACGTCTCGTTCCTGACCACATCACTGTCTTTACTGGATGTTTTTAGAGAATATTTGCATTTATTCACATGCGATTGGATTAGTTACTCATATGCTGGACTATCATGATTTGGCTAGTGCAGGACACGCATCAGAGAGGATTTAGAAAGGGGTATACGGAATGCCAACTGATAAAGAAGTGGGTATACGCTGTATACCTGAGTATACCCTCCACTACACCACTGATCAGACGTTTAGCTAACGTTCCGTGGACATGATGTCTGAGGCTGAGACTATTGTTGACTAGATTGATCTTTAGCAACCAGAGGTGAGTAGCGTACCCAAAAACTGTACTCAAGTAAAAGTAACAATCCTAATAGTTACTTGAGTAAGAATAAAAAGTATCCAAAGAAAAATCTACTTAAGTAGTGAGTTAATAGTTACTTTGGATATATATACATACATACACAAAGTGGTGGCCAGAATTATTAGAATACTAGTATTTTCAACAGCTAAAAAATGGTTTTAAGTCGGTTATCTCTATCTTTTGCAGTAGTGTGTCAGTGTGACATTCATTTAGCCATTAATTGTAATAGTCCAGTGAGATTTTTGTTTGCTCTACACAGAGATCTGATCTGATCATCATCCAGTCTGTCTGGAATGACATGAAGAAACAGAACAAACTGAGACAGACTAAATCCAGAATAACTGTGTCTCCAAGACGCTTCAAGAAAGCTACCTGCAAACTTACAGTACTGTTAACAGTTTTAGGCACTTGTGTAAAAATGCTGTAAAATGAGGATGCTGTCAAAGATAAAAGATAATGTCATAAATAGATTTTCTTTTTCAATTAACTTCTATTAAATCAACATTTGGTGTGACCACCCTGTGCATTTAAAGCAGCTTTTGCCCTCTATGCACTTGCTCACAGTTTTTCAGGGAGCTTTGCAGGTAGGTTTCTTGAAGCATCTTGGAGAAGCTGCCACAGAGCTGAGAGAAATGATTCCTAAGAGATTTCCAGAGCTGAAAGCCATTTGTAAGCAGCGTCTCTTTCAGAAGAAGATGATCAGATGAGAGTCTGACTAATGATTATATAATCATGAAATGTTTCTCTGTGAGTCTGGTGTCACAGCAGGATCTGCTCAAGTCCACTATGATCCTGTTCTTCTAGATCTGTGTTACCTGCAGGAACTGGATGTGATCCTGTGTGTGTGAAAGCTGCTCCAGCTCAGCGTCTCTCCTCCTCAGATCATTGATCTCCTGCTCCAGTCGCTCCAGTCGTCCTTCAGCTCGACTCACTGCTTGCTTTTCCTGATCTCTGATCAGCCGTATCAGCTCAGAGCGGCTTCTCTCAATGGAGCGGATGAGCTCAGTAAAGATCCTCTCACTGTCCTCCACTGCTGTCTGTGCAGAGCGCTGTTAGGACACACAGTGATTCAGGCTTCAGTGAGTCTGAACTGAGACTGAGACAAACTTCTCTTCTTCTCCAGACTCACCTTATGAGACTCCACAACCTCTCTCAGCTGCTGGAGATCTTTCTCTCTCTGCTGGATTCTCTGCTGGAGCGTCTTCTGCGTCTCCTTCAGCTGCTTCTGCAGGACGAACAGATGATAGTGAATCTCACAGAAAACTACTGGCACTAAATCATCATGTGTACTGATGAATCCAGTAAAAGTGGAGCTGATAACTAATGGCTGTAGGTTCAAACTCCAGAAGTGATGATTACAATCATCACACATGAATAAACATGAAGATTAAGGCTTATAAAAGTGAACTAACAGACATAGAGCTTCACACTCTTTTTTGTGTCCTGTGTAATTAAGCTGTGGCTCTACACAGAAAATAAACAGATTATTGGATCACTATACTGAGTATTAACTTGATCTCTAGTGTTAAATACCTGTTTCTCTGTCCTCTGTGCTGCAGTTGATACAGTGTCATGGTTTTTATGTTCAATAATCGTACACAGCATACATATACATTTCTGGTCAGTGCGACAGAAAACCTCGAGGAGCTTCTCATGTTTCTGGCAGATCATCTCCTGCAGTCGTCCAGTGGCTTCAGTCAAATTGTGTCTCTTTCCTTTAAACCAACTCTCATGTTGTTCGAGGTGATTCTGACAGTAAGAGTTCAGACACACCAGACAGGACTTGACAGCTTTGTGTTTTCTTCCAGTACAGACGTCACACTGCACATCTCCAGCTCCAGCGTCACAGTCAGCAGAGAGTTTGGTCTTCTTCAGTTTCTCCACCACTTCAGCCAGCATGGTGTTTCTAGCTAAAGCAGGTCTTGGACTGAAGGTCTGTCTGCACTGAGGGCAGCTGAAGATTGTCATCTGATCCTCCTGATCCCAGCAGCCTGTAATACAGCTCTTACAGTAACTGTGTCCACAGGGAATGGCCACTGGATCCTTCAGGAGATCCAGACACACTGGACACAAGAACTCATTCTTATTCACTGAAATTCTGTCGTCTTCCATTTTACTGCATGAACACAGAGACACAAACACACAACAGCTCAACTACACTTCAGTTTCTCTTTCTCTGAAATCAAGTGAATCTTGTTTCCTGGCTCTGTGTTCGAGTGACATGTGTAAAACAGGTTTGTCTGCGAGTCTGTAAAGCAGGTTCCTCATTCCTGCTCCTGTAGAGTCACACTAACACGCGTATTGGGTTTGCATATTTTATGGGTTCATTCCATAGGAGTAATTGTTTTTGGTCTGAATACTGAAGCCTGATTTGTTATTGTTCATTTAGATGTATGATCAAATGACATTTCAGCCCGACTGCCTACAAGTCAATGCTGAGTGCTATTTCATCAGAATTTTTTTTTATCAACTTTTTTATTTATTTATTTTTTTTACACACAACATCTATTCAAAACAACAACAAACACACACACACACACACAAAAACAACAGACATATAATCAATAATTTAAAGAGTCAAAATCAAAATGAAGAGAGAGAGAGGGAGGGAAAAAAGAAAAAAACTAAAGTAATTCCTTTATATAATCAAGTATGTTAAAGGAAAAACACTGCCAAGCATCAATAGTAGAGGGCTTGGCCCCATTAATTCACACTGTTGTACATTCACAAGTCACTATTTTCAGGAGGCTATGAATCCAATATGTTTTTGCACACACGTGCGGTATAAACCAGTTCTGTATTATTGTCTTCTTCGCAGCCGTAAAACCAGCAAACAACATTCTCTTTTGTATTAAGCTTATACATAGACCAGAATCATCATTAAGAAGACACAAACTTGGGTTAGCAAAGCGATCAATTTGTAGTATGAGGATAAAACCAGGTTTATGTGTGTCCATAGATTAATGACGATAGGACACTCCCAAAACATATGAAGAAAATAACCTGATGATGCAGTATTACATATATGGCAGTTAAAATTTGGTTGTAGTTTCATTTTTATTATTTTGTGAGGAGTTATGTATGCTCTATGAATGACTTTGAAGTGAATAAGGTGATGAGCCAAGTTTTTAAATGATACATTTTATCTATATATTAGAAATTATCTTTGACACTTTGACAATTATCTCAAATTGATCAAAAAAGCCCATACATTTTGCTATTCCCATAAATATCTAGCTGTGTTTTTTTGCTGGTAATGTTTTTTTTTTTCTAAGTAAATTCATGATTATTCAATAAAATCATATTATTTAGTTCCGTACCTCAGTAACCCCTCAACCCCGTAAACCCCCATAAAAATAATGAACTGATCCTTATGTGACATCATTAATAGGACGTGACATCATATAATTCTTCTGAACAACATTGTGAGCAGACATAGGCAAATTACCACCTTCTTTTATAACTATAACTTATTAGGGGCCAAGCACCAAAGGTGCGTATAGGCACCTATTGTATCCGTTAGCGTTCTTATTCTTCTTCTTCTTCTGTTTCTTCCGCCGCAAAGTCAATGGCTGCCCATAGAACCGCTTGGGCAAGGTTGTAAAATTTGGCACACTGATAGAGGATAGTGTCAATAGTAACCACAGCAAATTTGGAGTCTCTAACTCAAACTCTCTAGCGCCACCACTTGTCCAAAGTTTCAATCTTTATATGCTAATAACTTTTGAACCGTAAGCCACAAAATGAAAATTATTTTTTCCTCTGAATCCTTGGCTCAAATTCCAAAATTCCAAAATCGTAAGCTTTAGTTTTTTCGCTATATTCAATTGTTCATAAAACCTACTTTGTCGAACTCGTCCTAGACGGTTCGTCCGATTCTCACCAAAATTGGCTCCGATCATCTACAGACCATGCTGGCAAAAAGTTATGGAATTCAAGTCGATTCGTCCAAGCGTTTTCGAATACCACGCTAATGAATTCGCTGAAAAGCACGCAAATATAGATCTGAGGCTATATCTCCGCAAGGGTTTGACGTATTGAGACGGAACTTGGTGACTCTTATAACAAGCATGACCTGAGGCAACCTGCTGTGTTTCAGCACTGTGCCCCCTAGTGGTCAGGACATATGAAAAATGCATATTTTTGCTTATAACTTGTGAATGGTTTGGCCAAAAATCAATTAGATTCGGTGCATCATGCCGAGTCCAACCATATCCAATTTTCCCATGTCAGCCATTTTGGGCGCTGGCCATGTTGAATTTTGTAGTAAAATGCTATATTTTATGAACGCATTGACGTATCGTCACAAAAATTGGTATGGGTCATCAGTACGATGCCCTGAAGGAGCCTGAGAAGTTATGAGTCAGCGCCACCTAGTGGTAAAATCATATATTCACATGCTTATAACTTTAGGTGTGGTCGACTTATTTTCACAGGCGTCACCTTTTTAGACTCCTGAATCCTTGCCGAGTCCAGCGATACCAAACCTGCTAGGTTTCGCCTTATGGTTTGTGCAGTGTTGCACTTTAGCGCTTAAAAACAGCTGGCAATATCTTAGAAACCGTTACTCCGATCGACTCGAAACCACCTTAGGAAATTCGAAATCGTAGCTTGTTAGCTATATGCTAATGACAAAATGTTGATAGTAAGTGGTACAAAAATGCAAACAAAGTCGACAGTCAGTCATTTTTTTCTCATCTCGTATATAAAAATGTCAATAACTCCAAAACAAAATGAGATATTTTCACAAAATTTGACACACATATGTATGGGCACACTCTAAGGACACATGACAAATTTGGTGGGATTGTGCCTCTTGGTGGCGCTATAATTGAACAAAACATGAAATTTCCATTGACTACAATACAATATTATGATGTAAAATGCTATATTTTAGGAATGCATTGGTGTACCATTACGAAACTTTGTATGTACCATCGAGACCACGATCTGAAGGTACTCAAAAAGGTTTGAGACAGTGCCACCTTGTGATCAAAAGTCAGTCAGGGCGATTCTGCAGCCAGATCAGCCCGTAGTGTGGAGGGTATTTAATATGCCTATAATTTAAAGGCTATTTTTAGACACAGACAACATTGGGAGACAGAATAAAAACACAAGAATATATTTATTTCGGTTATCCATGACACGACCCACCCGCCATATGGAGTGTGCATCTATCTGCACTTCGAATTCTTCCAACTGGAAGTAGGTGAACATAGTGATGGGGAAGTGAAGCGTTCTGAACCAGTGATGCTTTCAACCCAATTGTATCGGAAAAAGGTGTATTACTTGAAGCGAACTTAAGATGTTTCCTGCTGTGGCCATGTGGTCATAAAAATGAATAACACTTTCCAAAGTGCTGTGATTCATTATAGCTGCTGGTTTCACTACTGGTTCCTTGTTTTAATTCATTGTATAAAAATAATGGCAAAAGTCATTAATTTTTGTCGGTGTGCAGCCACTAAAATAATTCAAATATAAACTCATGAATTAAATCTGTGATCTGTCAATGATAACTCTGCCTCAGTCCTTAGACTGTTATTTCACAGGCAAAGTTCATTTGACCTTAATATATAAATTACGATAAAAAGAAAACAATTGTAATGCATTATAATGTAATGTAATGTAATGTAAAGGAAACGGCGCTGAAGTTCGCCAGATACTGAAGCAGTCACGTGGTTTCAGGCGAATGAAGCTTCAGACGTCATAGATCACGTGCTTTTGGCAAAACGAATCAAGCTCCGATACAGTGCTTCAATGTGAAATGTGTTTTTTTAATTTTTTAATTTATTTATTTTTTATACAAGCTTCGGTGGAAAAGAGGGAGAAATATGGAGTATGTGGTTAGGAAAGTGCAAGGAGCTTTAGATAAGGTGGTGGTATGGGGGTGTAGATTCTCAGTGGAGTTGTTTTAGTTTGTTGTTATTGTAATTTAAAAAATAATAATAATAATAATAATAATCCCCCCTCTATCCCTAATTCATAGTAGAAATAGATTGTGAATTTACTTACTGATCCACACTCCGGAACAGAATGGGGGGTGGGGGTGGGGGGTTGGGTGTAATGCACCAATAAGATGGATGCCAGCCGCCGTTAAAAAAGAAGAAGAAGAAGAAGAAGAAGCAGAAGAAGTACAAGCTTCGGGGTTTCGGTGTTGAGCGTAACATCACTACTAGAACATCCGGGAATCGTTGGCATACTTTTTAAAACTTACTTTAAACTACCTTTTTAAACATACTGATTTGGGACATACTAATTCTATTTTCGAATAATATTTATGACGGATAGTATGCGAATTGGGACGCAGCACTGTTTTGTATGCTTGTGTAACTATTCAAAAAATATTAAACAAAGGAAAGAAGATTGTTCAAAGCTCACTCTCGTGATTTCACAAACGCTGTGAGAACGAATCAATACAAATAAAAAAAAAAAGACCTGGTTGAGAAGAAAAGTTAAAGGTAAATTTACTTCCGGTTGCTTGAAATGTCTTGCCCTAAGGGTGTAGTAGTAGTTATTTTCTATTTGGACACAAACTATCTTGGTGTTTAAGGACCTCAGTGCCTGTTACAATAGTCTAACGTTACATGATATAAAGAGTGATGCAAATTTCAACAAACACCATTATTAAAAGTAATGCTAATCTATTAACTGTGCATAAAACCTTCTTCATAAAACCTCATTTGGGTGTACCAGCCGTCAATCTGCATCCAAATATATATATATATATATATATATATATATATGTTTAACGCATTATTACATTATACTTATAAATATTGTTACAAATAATAGTTATTATCATTTATTCTAATACTTATAATTTAGGCTAATTGCCTTGACTAAATATTGATTTATTGTAGGCCTATATAGACTTACTGGATATTCTAATCATGTCTTCATAATTTAACTTTGACATTGACTTTTTGATTAGATTTTCTGTGTATAAGACTTGCCACTTTTAAAGGCATTGCACAAATGGTAGCAGCTGCGTAAGTTTTAAATTTAAAAGTTTAACCTGACTAAACCAAATAGCTTTAAAATGTGGATCATATACACCATTCTGTATTACTTCACCATGATGAGTAGGAACTCTCTTAATTAATGTTTAATGATTCTTCTTTTTTTTTTTCTCAGATGTTAATTATCTTCCTTGCGATGAATGCTAGTCGACTTTACCTATATTTATCGAATTCTCAGTAAATGAATCGGACCATATTGAGTTATTAAATTGTTTAGAGTGAGTGTTTTGGCCTGAGCTCAGACACACTTGTTTATTTCACATTTAACACATTTATTCTTGTATTTCTCAGGAGTTTGGTGTATTTTATTTATATTTGTGTAGTAAATCATGGCTGTTGTCAATGAAGGAGCTATTAAAAAGATGCTGAAGGTCAGTATTATGCCTTTTGGTTTATTCTTTCATTTGAATAGTTCAATTGAGTGGGGGAGAATATAATGAGCATTTGATATTATTGTGTCAAGATGAAAAATAATCTCATATATACTGTATTACGCAGGTTACTTGTCTGTGTTTATATTAGATGTACTGAGATAATTGTCATTGATTATAGATATGTTTTAAAGTCAAAATAGTTATGTTAATACTTTATAATAACTTTAATAATATTAGCAGATATTTTTACACAACGCTTAACAGATCATTATTGAATGCACATTTAAATAATTTGATGCCATCTTGATTAAATATATTTTCATACAGTTGTGCTAAGACTTTGAAGACATAAGGAATTATACATAAGAATTTTAGAAAATTAAGAACATTATTACATAAAGATGATTGTTTTAGCATCAAGATTTTTTGTATAATTTCTCATTCTTGTTAATGTAAAGATAATTATAAATGATAAAGTATATTTATATTTAAAATATACAGTGTTATTTTAATATTATGCATATGCTATCATATATTAATATTTTCAGTTTTCATTGTAATTTTAGAAATTTGTTTCGTGCTTTTTTTTATTTTTTTTTATTTTAGTAGTTCAGTTCATTTATTGTAGTTGCAAAGGCAAGCATTCTGTTTATTTATTTATTTTTTAAAGTTCAGTTTATCTACTGTATCAGGCAGGTTATTTGTCAATATTTATATAAGCTGTACTAAAATAGTTGTCATACTGGATTTTGGGCATTTCATATGCTATTTTACCGTTTAAAAGTCAAAATTATATTAATATTTTATAACAACTTTAATAACACAAGCAAACTTTTTACGTATATAACAGATTATTATTGAATGCACATTTAGATAATTTGATATGTCATGTTGATACAATATATTTTCATACATTTCATTGTGATAAGGCTTTATAATGGAGACAACAGTTTGTTGGGTTATTCATATAAGTGTATTATTTTTTAATACTTCAGCAATACAAATACAGAGATCTCGCTGTCCGAGAGATAATAAACGTCATCTCTCACTATAAAGACCTCAGACCTGCTTTGGATGCGTACGGTAAGATTCTGTGTTTTCTAGGTCTCTGGAAACATAATTCTTTGAGTTTCCCATGAATAACTGATGTTTGTTTCACAGTGTTTAGTGATGGATCATCCAGAGACTTGATGAGCCTCGCAGGAACTGTTCCAGTTAGTTATAGAGGTGAGTTAGAGAACTGTTTATAGTGTAAAGATGAAGGCTGCATTATAACATATATAACCATGCATGCATGTTTTCCTGTTTCAGGGAATGTGTATAATATTCCCGTGTGCTTGTGGCTGCTGGATACATATCCCTACAATCCTCCTACATGTTTTGTGAAGCCCACCAGTGCGATGATGATCAAAACTGGCAAACACGTCGACGCCAACGGCAAGATCTACCTGCCATACCTGTACGAGTGGAAACATGTATGACTCAATCCATCACACAAAATTATTTCATTCTAATATCAGTGTTTTTTCCTCATGTCTCATTGAATAAAAAAAGATATTGTTTTACGCTATTTCAATACACTTTGCCAGTGATTGATATTATTATGAAATCAGGAACCTGGAACACGTCAGATATCTCACTCATTCTTTTATTTCCGTTTTATTTCATCCTGGCCCATTAGCCCCAGTCAGATCTGTACGGGCTCATCCAGGTCATGATTGTGCTGTTTGGCGAGGAGCCGCCTGTTTTCTCCAGATTCACCACACAATCTCCTTACCAGGCCGTCCTAGCAGCCGGACCCCCAAACCGTAAGCACAGCTTTTTCTCCCCTAAAGCTCTGCATTCACGAGCGAATCTCACAAAACAACTGACAGGAATTTTCCATGAGATATATTCAGTTTTAAATAAGACTTTTTAAAATAAGAACTTAATTATGTTTTTTTTTAATTAGAACTATAATATTATTTTAATAAAGACAATGAAGCCTGCATTTGGCATCAAGACTGATTTGCAGATTTTCTCATTCATGTTATTGTAATGATAAATTCTAAAGTACTTTTGTAACATACAATTGCATACATCAATTACATGGACACTTTTTGCTTCCATCGGAATGAATTCATTCTGACTGACGAATCCGAACGTAGTGTTTACATGAACGCTAAATAAAGTGATCGAGTTGATATGCGCGTTTTATATGTCACAAGCTTCTGATTGGATTTAATCTTTTGACATGCACACACTGCATGAATATACAGAATTTCCCGCTGTTATCATATACTGTTTTAAAAACCACATGTGATATTTATCTACTTCGGGTCCTAATTAGGTGACAACCAGAACATTAACTTTTGTGCAGTGCTGCTTACTTTATAAAGCAGTAAAAGTGTCACCTTCCCGCACCCAAAACACATCATTTGCTCAAAGTTAATAAAACCTTCCTGGTTGAAGATCAAGGTGAGAGATTCTAGATCCGAATGGATGTTTATACTCATGCAGTGTATGACTAATTTATTATTTATGTTAATATTTGTAGTTTTAATTCTAATTTAATATGTTTATATGGTACTAATACTAAAATCTAAATTGTGAGGTTAATTGCATAATTATAATTTCATTGTCAAAATTACTGTGTTGTGCAATTGAGATATAAAACCTTAAAGTAAAAAATATTTGCCTGACCACTTATTAATGTATATTATATATTTTCTTATAACTGTAAAATAAACAACATTTATTTATTATTTATTTATAGGAGTTAAACAAGGGATTGCATGGCCATCTGCACAGACTTCATCAGAAGAACTGGAAACTGAATCTCGCTCTCAAAATACAGAAATACTACAGATGCAAGCTATCCAACAAATGACTGAGGACATGCGAATCACCTGGCGGAATGAATCCTCTACAAGACATAGTACAAAAATAAAGGAGCTGTTAAGAGAGCCTAACATAAAAAATATAGACAGCCTCTACTTTTATAAAGATGAGAAGTACATGATTGGGTCTGGAGGAAGTGGCACACAAGTATATATTGGAATAAGAAAAGACGGTATTGACGTGGCCATTAAACTAATAACCAAGAACCCAAAGAACAACAAAGACTTTGAAAATGAACTGAAGCTTTTGCAAGATTTAAAGCTTGAAAGCAAGAATATCGTCAGGTATGTGACCTGTGCAGAGGATGAAGATTTTTACTATCTTGCAAACCAGCTTTGTGAATATGATCTAGAGGAGTATATGGAATATCTTCGTCAGCCAGAGCAAAAGGACAGAAAAGAGACCGCTTTGAGGAAAATAGTGAAGGAGATGCTTCTTGGCCTTCAAGTTCTTCACCGTGCTGGAGTGATACATCGTGATATAAAGCCTAGAAATGTTTTGATAGGTATAAATATACATCTATTTTTACTTTTTCATTTCTCAGATTAATGTAAATCACTCTACGACTTTATTAAAAGCGATGGTTCAAAAATTTACATTTTCTCGTCATTTACTGCTGCTGGTCCTCATCCAGATTTCAACTTTCATTCAGCGTATTCAAAACTATCATTCCTACTCCTATTAGATAAAGAAGAAAGGGCAAGGCTGGCTGACTTTGGTATAAGTCGCAAACTGGACGAGGGGAAAAGCAGAGTTTATACTGATAGAGCTGGTACACAAGGCTGGGAGGCAACCGAGATCCTGGAACAGTTCGAACAGGGCAATGCAGCGATCAAAGCTCATTACAAACAGAGCTCTGACATTCAGGTTTGTGAAATACCATGAATCGACTGCAGTCATGCCAACATGAGCTAATCTAAGAGAGGATTTTATTATCAGTTGAGTTCACAGAACTCATGTCTGTTTGTGATTTCTTGAACTTTTTCTACTCTAATCATGGCCAGTGGTTAGTATTGTGCATTTATTGTAGGTTGCGGGGATGTTAACATATTACATCCTCTCTGATGGGAAACATCCTTTTGGTTACGTCATCTCACGTGAAGCGAACATTCTAGAAGGGAAACGTGTTCGGGATGATGTCAAAGACAGCACAGCAATGGATCTCATAGATTGGATGATCAGCAAAGACCAATCTGAGAGACCGACCGTCGACAAGGTCCTAGATCACCCTTTTTTCTGGGATGATAAACGGTAAATTATAATTAATGCTTGATCCTTAGAAAAAAATCATTTGCTCCTTATTCTTGCTTTATCTTCTGCCTAGTCTTTCACTGCATTCTTTTACTTCTTGATCATTTAATGTGTTTATTTCCAGTATTATATCTAGGTATTGTATATATATTTGTTTATTTCCAGTATTATATCTAGGTATTGTGCTGAAAGGTGCTCCACGCATTCTGTTTATCATTATTTACAGGCCTCCAAAATACTCTCCAGCCTTTGTTGAAGAGTTCACAGAACTGTTATCAATGATTTCCTCAGAGTGTGACTGTTTTACTATTGCAGGGGATTTTAATATTCACATAGATAATGCAGAAATCAAAACTGCAAAAGAAATTATTACTGTTTTAAACACTTTTGATCTGATCCAGCATGTGCATGAACCCACACACAATCGTGGACACACTCTAGATTTACTCATCAGTAAAGGTCTAAACATTTCATCCATTGTTATTAAGGATGTAGCACTATCTGATCACTTCTGTATTTTCTTTGATATATTGATCTCTGTTACCACTGAATCTAGATCTGTCTCTGTCAGAAAGAGATGCATTAATGAGAAAACTAGTGCGCTATTTATGAAGGCTATATCTTTAACACCAAGCATTTCTGCAGACTCTGTTGATCTTCTCCTGGATTCTTTTAACTCAAAAGTTAAGAACGTTATTGATGATATTGCTCCGACAAGGGTCTGCAAAAAGAATGGCAGACAAAAATCACCATGGAGAAAATCAACAGCAGTTCAGAGTATGAAAAGACAATGCAGAAAAGCTGAGCGGATGTGGCGGAAGACAAAACTTGAAATTCACTATAGCATCCATAAAGACAGCCTTCATGCTTTCAATGTGGAACTAGCCACAGCTAGACAGACCTTCTTCTCAAACCTTATAAACAGTAACTTAAACAACTCTCGCACTCTTTTTGCTACTGTGGAGAGACTGACAAACCCCCCGAGTCAGATACCCAGTGAAATGCTCTCCGACAGTAAATGCAATGAGTTTGCTTCCTTCTTTTCTGAGAAGATCAATAATATCAGAAAGGATATTGGCATATCTACTTCTGCAGAGGTCACACAGATTCGACCGCAATTTCAAAAAGAAGTGACTATGTCTGTTTTTGAAGCAATTGATAGCAAAATTTTGGAAGAAATAGTACAGCACCTTAAATCATCAACCTGCTATCTTGACACACTTCCCACATCTTTTTTCAAAAGTGTGCTTAACTGTTTGGAAGCAGATCTCCTAGAAGTGGTGAACGCTTCACTTCTTTCTGGGACTTTTCCAAACTCCCTGAAAACTGCAGTTGTTAAGCCCTTTCTGAAAAAGCGCAATCTTGATAACACAATGTTGAACAACTATAGACCAATATCAAATCTTCCGTTCATAGGTAAGATTATTGAAAAGGTAGTTTTAATCAGCTGAACAACTACTTAAACTTAAATGGATACCTGGACAATTTTCAATCTGGTTTCCGAGCGCATCACAGCACAGAGACAGCGCTCATTAAGATAATAAATGATATTCGCTTCAATTCTGATTCAGGCAAAATATCAGTGCTGGTACTACTAGATCTTAGTGCTGCGTTTGACACTGTTGATCTTCTCCTGGATTCTTTTAACTCAAAAGTTAAGAATGTTATTGATGATATTGCTCCGACAAGGGTCTGCAAAAGAATGGCAGACAAAAATCACCATGGAGAAAATCAACAGCAGTTCAGAGTATGAAAAGACAATGCAGAAAAGCTGAGCGGATGTGGCGGAAGACAAAACTTGAAATTCACTATAGCATCTATAAAGACAGCCTTCATGCTTTCAATGTGGAACTAGCCACAGCTAGACAGACCTTCTTCTCAAACCTTATAAACAGTAACTTAAACAACTCTCGCACTCTTTTGCTACTGTGGAGAGACTGACAAACCCCCAAGTCAGATACCCAGTGAAATGCTCTCCGACAGTAAATGCAATGAGTTTGCTTCCTTCTTTTCTGAGAAGATCAATAATATCAGAAAGGATATTGGCATATCTACTTCTGCAGAGGTCACACAGATTCGACCGCAATTTCAAAAAGAAGTGACTATGTCTGTTTTGAAGCAATTGATAGCAAAATTTTGGAAGAAATAGTACAGCACCTTAAATCATCAACCTGCTATCTTGACACACTTCCCACATCTTTTTTCAAAAGTGTGCTTAACTGTTTGGAAGCAGATCTCCTAGAAGTGGTGAACGCTTCACTTCTTTCTGGGACTTTTCCAAACTCCTGAAAACTGCAGTTGTTAAGCCCTTCTGAAAAAGCGCAATCTTGATAACACAATGTTGAACAACTATAGACCAATATCAAATCTTCCGTTCATAGGTAAGATTATTGAAAAGGTAGTTTTTAATCAGCTGAACAACTACTTAAACTTAAATGGATACCTGGACAATTTTCAATCTGGTTTCCGAGCGCATCACAGCACAGAGACAGCGCTCATTAAGATAATAAATGATATTCGCTTCAATTCTGATTCAGGCAAAATATCAGTGCTGGTACTACTAGATCTTAGTGCTGCGTTTGACACTGTTGATCATAACATACTTCTAGAGAGACTGGAAAACTGGATCGGGCTTTCTGGGATGGTACTTAAATGGTTCAGGTCATACTTAGAAGGGAGAGGTTATTATGTGAGTATAGGAGAGCATAAGTCTAAGTGGACATCCATGACATGCGGAGTCCCACAAGGCTCAATTCTTGCACCACTCTTGTTTAGCCTGTATATGCTCCCACTAAGTCAAATAATGAGAAAGAACCAAATTGCCTATCACAGCTATGCCGATGATACGCAGATTTACCTTGCCTTATCTCCAAATGACTACAGCCCCATTGACTCCCTCTGCCAACACATTGATGAAATAAACTGTTGGCTCATCCAGAACGCTGCTGCCAGGATTCTGACTAGAACCAGAAAATTTGAGCATATCACACCAGTCCTCAGGTCCATACACTGGCTTCCAGTTACATTTAGGATTGATTTTAAAGTACTTTTACTCGTTTATAAATCTCTAAATGGCCTAGGACCTAAATACATTGGAGATATGCTCACTGAATATAAACCTAACAGACCACTCAGATCATTAGGATCGAGTCAGTTAGAAATACCAAGGGTTCACACAAAACAAGGGGAGTCTGCTTTTAGCTATTATGCCGCCCGCAGTTGGAACCAGCTTCCAGAAGAGATCAGATGTGCTAAAGCATTAGCCACTTTTAAATCCAGACTCAAAACTCATCTGTTTAGCTGTGCATTTGTTGAATGAGCACTGTGCTACGTCCGAACTGGTTGCACTATGTATAATCACTTTCTATTCTTAAATGTTTTAAATTCTTTTAAAATCAATTTTTAAATCACTTTGTTTTTATTGTTGTGATTTTTATTATTTTTAATTTCTTATTATTTTTAATGACTATTTCACTTCCTTTTATGTAAAGCACTTTGAATTACCATTGTGTATGAAATGTGCTATATAAATAAACTTAACTTGCCTTGCCTTGCCTATTAAAGATTCTGTTTTCTCTGGCAAAAGTGTCTCTCATACTGAGCTACTGGCGGTGTTTTGTTTCTAGACTTTGGGCTCTTTATTATCTTGCCATCTATACTGAGCTGTCAGTCTGCATCAGTTCTGATCCTCCTTGAGACAGCTCTACAACATGCTGCTTTGCTGAGTACATTGTTAAATTTCCCTATTAAATTAAGTAGACCATGTCAAGAAAAATTTCCTGACTAGCCCACATATTATTATTATTATATAATTGATCTGTGCAGAAATTATGTGAACTCACCCTTGAACATGCTGTATGCCTTCACAATCTTGTTTTTCCTTCAGAATAAGAGAGGTTCTTCACAATCTGGGGAATAAAGAGGAAGTCCAGGGATGCAAGAACTACAAAAACAATGAAAAGCTTTATGAAACTGTACAGAAATACACAGAGGGAAAAACCTTTTCTGACTGGAAGACAAAGGTGAGCAATGACTTCTTCACCTAAACGTAAGAGATGTGTTTTCCTCTCCTTGCTAAACTGCTGATTGGTTTAGTTACGGGTGTGTTTGTGTTTGTACAATTAAAGGCTGATTTATACTTTTGCGTCGACGCAGAAGTAAATGAAAAGCGACGCATAGCCTACGGCGTAGGTCAGATGCAGAGATATAAATTAGCCTTAACAGTACAGCAAACTAGATTAGTGATTATTCACTGGTAGGCAGTGTTGGGAAGGTTACTTTGGAAATGTAATAGGTTACAGATTACAAGTTACCCTGTTTAAAATGTAATAAGTAGTGTAACTATTTCAATTACTTCTTTAAAGTAATGTAACTGATTACATTTGAGTATTTTTGATTACTTCTAAATTTAAATGTCTTACTTTTTTTTTTTCTGTTTTTTTCTTAACTGTTAATCATTTTCAAACATTTAAACCAGGCAGGGTTAACCTTACATTAGAACTCAACACTGATGTCAACAATCCTTCATCACTTGAATTAAGATTATAATAATTTAATTTTAAAGCACAGCCACCACAAAATCTTTAGCACCTCTTTCTACTTTGAGATCGTTCTAAGGTTAAATGCAGATTTAAAATCATAAGATACAGTTTAATAGATACTGTTTTTGAAATCAAATCTTTGCACAGCTATGACAAGAAACACTGGCATCTAACAATGCCTTGGAAAAAACAGTTAACCTTAAAAAAATAAAGCATATACATGAAACCAAATAGGAAATAAAATGGTTATCAAACAAGCATGTGTCCTAAACTCCTGAAACATTGGTGTCTCATATTAGAGCAGTCAATGCAATTTGGGTAAGAAATCAATAAAATCTCTATGAGTGTGAACATATTCAGATGTAACCCCCTTTATAATCATAAACATTTTCATAAGTAACTGTAATTTAATTACATTTTTCTCAGTAACTGTAACATATTACAGTTACATTTATTTTGTTATTAAATTATGTAACTCCGTTACATGCAACTAGTTACTCCCCAACACTGCTGGTAGGTATTAGGTAGTACTCGTGACCCCAAACTGGGTTGTAGGGTCATTTCTTAGGGTGCTGTCACACCTGTAGATCGATTGCTTTGTTCCGAAACAGAGATTAAAATAATTACAATGTTGCTTTTTATTCTTGGTGCGGTTCACTTTCACATGGAAAAGTTTCTAAATGGACCAAAATTGTTAATACAAGTCACGTGTGAGTAAACTGTTCTCATATTGGTCAAAGTTCCACGGTTTATTTTCAGGAATTCCGCTCATAGCTGTCATCCGTCAGGACTGAACTACAACAACTTCGAGGGCTTATTGTTGGGTCTTTTGTAGCTGTCGTTATATTAATTTATTCATTTATAATTTTGAGCAGAAGTCCAGGATTCGTCGGGCAAACATTGTTAAAATGCACCTACTACAAAGAGCAATAAGACGGCATTATAAAATGAAAAGGTGCGCTTTGATTTTGAATGGCGAAGACGTGCTCACCCACAGACATCATCTACTGCTTTTCACGGAACTTACGTAATTACCCATTATACACTGTGATATAGCCTGGTTTGTTGGTCCATTGGATCGGATTGCTTTCTTACTACAACCGAACCGCTCCAGAGTTGGTTTTCAATCGAGCCGAGACCACCTCGTTCAGGCGATCTCAGACCGATTGTTTTGGTGCGGATCCGAGCGTGATTGCGTTCACATATGCCCAAACGAACCGAGCTAAGGGGGGAAATGCGCCAGGTTCCGAAACAACGGGCCAGGTGTGAAAGCACCCTTATGTTCAGACGGAGGGGAAAATCAAAGCTAAATAGCCTAATAAAGTACACCTAATCATGTATTCGTGCATATTTAGTACAGCAAAATAAACAACAGTTTTATTAAATTTCAAAGGGGGAGGAAACACTTCACTTCCATTTCTATTGTTGTTTATGTCTACATCTGTGCATCTTACAAATGTATAAATCACTTGTAATCACAAATTAGACAAATGGCAGCATGGATAGGTGATGTGATGCCCTTACGAATCATACAACAAAATGCACAAAGCAGAGGAAAATACAAAACACATAAGTTCAGTTGCAAAATAACTAAACCTGGTTTGTGCTGTTTTTATGTGCTATATGTGAGATTCATATGTTTTTTATATATATATATATATATATATATATATATATATATATTATAATTATTATTTTCAGATTTAAATGTTTTATTATAAGGACTTTTTTTTTAATAATAAACAATTTTGGTGTTGAAGAACGGAGGTTGAGAACTAGAGTGATTCTTCCTGCGCTGAGATTTCCAGGTGTAAGACCCTAACTTTGTATTTGCAGGCTCCTAAGACATGGACAAAAATTGGAAAAAATCTTCCCAATAACTTGCTTGGCCTGTTACGGCATTTACGCAATGCACTGGGACATCGGTAAGTATAGAAAAGGGGCGATATGTAAATTTCGCAGGATACAAGTTTAACAAAGAAAACCTCCAGTAGTTTCTGCATAAATGTTTAGAGTGTTTAACTGAAGGTTCCATTATTTTTGTATTTATTATCGTATATTATATATTGTAAGGTCTGAGTCTTTTAATTTGTTTCCAATAGGGAAAAAGAGTTCTATGACGAGAAGATGATTGATGAGTTTCCAGATTTCCTTATCAGTTTACATAGGCTGGCTATGGAAATGGGCTGGGAATATTGAAGACACCTGTACACAGTCTTTCTTTTTTATTTTCATATCATGCCCTTTGTTGGAGGCAAATATTTAACATATTTCACTTTTCAGTCTTTTGCTGCCTCATATGCTTTACACTTAATGTTGAATATTGATGTTTTTAATGTCCCTAAACATTTTTAAACTCCACAATATTGGTTTCGGTTTTGTTTCCGGCTTCACTACTGTTCGGACACTCCTGCTTATTGCTCTGCGCTTTGCTCCCTATTTATGTACTTTTTTCAGATTTCTCTAAGATTTTAACTTCAGCAGATCAGCACAGTGCTCAAACAACACATTTTTTGGAAAAAGAAGACTCCCACTGCCAGCAGCTTACATTCTGGAGATGGGAAAACACAGCTGCCTACATTCAAACAGACTAGATAAAATGCCTCTCGTGGAATCTACTTGCAGCATGAACTGCCACAGACTTCTACAAAGGATTGTGGTTCTTGAAACAAAGTTATTTGCTGGACTTCCAAAACAGGTGGAACACACAGCAGACGGTCATCATGGACCCCCGCAGCATACAGCCGGTGAGTCCTATGAATCTAGTGAATCTCAACAGTTTATACAAAGTGTAGAAGAACAAGCTGATCGACAGACTAATCGATGGCACAAACAGGGAGCGAGACCCAAAGGCACTCGAGACATCAGATTGTCACGAGTATCTCGTATTGCTGCCGTAGCATCCTCTACCCCAGATACGGCTATGACAAGACTTGTAAACACTGGCATTCTACAACCCCCTATACATCTTGAGAACAGATTTGAAGCATTAATGAATATGGGTGAGGAATCCCCAAATGTGATTGAACATAGATCGTGTCAGCCAGCAGCTAACATCGCTACTAACAGGCGCTCGAGGTCGAGCAGACAGCGGCACTCAGCTCAGAGCACAGCCGAGCCCAGGACTCTGATAGTGGGTGACTCTACTATCAGAAACATCAGTAGCAGGACTACAACTACATGCTGCTTTCCTCAAGCAACCGTCTCTGATGTGAACAAGGAACTTCGGAACATTCTGATGAAGCACAACACTGTAAAAAAAAAAAGTTGAGCCAACTTAAAATTTTAAGGCAACAAACTTCAGCAGATTTTTGAGTTTTCTCAACTTGTCGTTTTAAGTTTATACAACAAAAATTTGAGAATCTCCCACAAAAACAAGTTGAGCAAACTCAAAAAAAAAAATGTTTTACTAGCTTCAGCAGATTTTTAAGACAGACCGCTATTTTAGCAGCAACATTCACAAATGTTTACAGAACAAGCAGGAACCCAGTGTGCCTGTAGCTTTCTCTATCTCTGTTTTATCACGTGATAGAATCTGTAATGCACCAATCTAAGATTGCTGTAGAGACAAAATGTAATTCCATCAAGTTAGCATTTTAAACATTCTCTCACTAAAAAATAAATCATTTCTGATCAATGATTTAATAACCACAAACAACCTGGATTTTATGTTTCTAAATGAAACATGGCTTGAAGACAGCTGCAGTGCAACAGTCCTCAATGAAACAGCCCCTCCTAACTTTAACTTTACAAGTGTCTGCAGGACTGTTAGGAGAGGTGGAGGTGTAGCTGCTCTATTTAAAGATGTTTATCAATGCAAGCAAGTGTCATTTGGTCAGTACTTGTCTTTTGAATACCTAGGTATTGTGCTGAAAGGTGCTCCACGCATTTTGTTCATCATTATTTACGGACCTCCAAAATACTCTCCAGCCTTTGTTGAAGGGTTCACAGAACTGTTATCAATGATTTCCTCAGAGTTTGACTGTTTTGCTATTGCAGGGGATTTTAATATTCACATAGATAATGCAGAAATCAAAACTGCAATAAATTATAACTGTTTTAAACACTTTTGACCTGATTCAGCATGTGCATGGACCCACACACAATCGTGGACACACTCTAGATTTACTCATCAGTAAAGGTCTAAAGATTTCAGGTCAGCAAGAAGTCTGGCAGACAAAAATCATCATGGAGAAAATCAACAACAGTTCAGAGTATGAAAAGACAATGCAGAAAGCTGAGCGGATGTGACGGAAAACGGCAGCTTCTTCTCAAACCTTATAAACAGTAACTTAAACAACACTCGCACTCTTTTTGATACTGTTAAACGAGGAGAAAACTGAAGAAACTAAATCGGCATACTATCATCTCAAAAACATTGCAAGAATTAGATGTTTTGTTTCCAGTCAAGACTTGGAGAAACTTGTTCATGCCTTTATCACCAGCAGGGTGGATTATTGTAATGGTCTCCTTCCAAAGAAGACCATTAGACAGCTGCAGCTCATCCAGAACGCTGCTGCCAGGATTCTGACTAGAACCAGAAAATCTGAGCATATCACACCAGTCCTCAGATCCTTACACTGGCTTCGTTACATTTAGGATTGATTTTAATGTACTTTTACTCGTTTATAAATCACTCAATGGCCTAGGACCTAAATACATTGGAGATATGCTCACTGAATATAAACCTAACAGACCACTCAGATCATTAGGATCGAGTCAGTTAGAAATACCAAGGGTTCACACAAAACAAGGGGAGTCTGCTTTTAGCTATTATGCCGCCCGCAGTTGGAACCAGCTTCCAGAAGAGATCAGATGTGCTAAAACATTAGCCACATTTAAATCCAGACTCAAAACTTATCTGTTTAGCTGTGCATTTGTTGAATGAGCACTGTGCTACGTTCGAACCGACTGCACTGTATTTGATGTATAATCATTTTTATTTCTAACTGTTTCAAATTCATTTTAAATCAATTTTTAAATCATTTTAAACGTTTTTAAATTTCTGGTTTTATTGTTGTGATTTTTTTTTTATATGATTATTTTACTTCCTTTTATGTAAAGCACTTTGAATTATCATTGTGTATGAAATGCACTATATAAATAAACTTGCCTTGCCTATTTTACATTATTTCTGAATGTAGCAATACAATGTGACTTGTACGTGATCTTGTGTGTGTGTGTGTGTGTGTGTGTGTGTGTGTATATATATTAATCAGTCAAAATTCTTATTGTCGGTTAACTCCTTAATTTATGGTCATTCTTAATTTAGCCTTTTATACTATTCAATCTTTTTTTATTAATGTATTTAAAAGCAATTATTTATGGAAAAACTAATTTTAAAATTATGGTTTCAACAGTTATATTCATATTTAATATATTCATATAACCAAACTAAGGCTTTGTCTGTGGTCTTTCCATTTAAAATTAGAGGCAACCACTGTATTTAATCATCATCCAAACAAAGATGCTGCATACATGCAGCATGAGCCGTTTTTAATTTAAATTGAATTGTATGATTTCGAAATTTGAAGCAAAAACTGAATGGTCTGACTTCAGATTTGTGAAACTATAGCACATAAAACATCTGCACGAAACAAAAACAGTAGACGGGCTGATGAACGCAAATTCACTTTCTGCCAGCAGGTGGCGCTTAGAACACCAATGATACGGTGTTTCCTTGGTTTCCGCTGTAAATAAAACAGTGCAGTGCTTATGAACGCTAATATGCATAATACAGAGGCAAGACAGGAAGAAATACCATCTAAACTTTTCTAAGGACGGTCAGTTCCCCTCAGAGATACATTCATATAAACTCCTACCCCCAATTGTATCGCAATTCATTTAACATCTTAACTGATTTTAATCGTCACATATTTGTATAGATTTTCAACCGGCTCGGGGTGCATCGTTACATCCCTATGCTTCAGGTTTGGTTTCTGTGCCACATTTGGTGTGTAAAAGATGCTTTTACAATATGTAGTTTATTTACAATGTGATCTTACATTAATCGTGATTTTAAAATGTTTCTATAATGGGTATATTTCAGTTATATCGAATTAGTGTCACGCGCGGATAGAATAATGCTGGCTTTGTGTGTTTAGAGATGAATTGTTGTGACATTTGCTAATACAGGACATATTGATAGGGAATGAATGGATTAGGAATGAACAGTAAAATGTGGTGTATGATGCTGTCATGTGGGGTAGTAAAGGGAGAATGTGAATGGAATGTCATACCAAAATGACTTGTGTTTTTTTTACGAGTCTCACAAGTCCAAGTCAAGTCTCGAGTCAGCTGTTCACGAGTCCAAGTCAAGTCGCAAGTCTCTATTTATGTGACTTGTGCGACTCGAGTCCCAAGTCGCAGACTCAAGTTTCCATCTCTATTTAGCAAATGTTAAGAAACAAGACTTTTCATGGAGCAGCATCTCTGACGGATCTGTGAGCATGTGCCCTGACGTCTTGTGAAAACATGTTAAATCCTGCGTTAACGTTCCCTTTCAAACGGTCTCTCCCATTGCGTGAAACGCCGGGGGGGGGGGACCTGTTTTACTCTGTACTGAAGTCTGATTTGTTCACGTTTGTGTAGCTGCACAAACCAATGCCACTTTAGCCCACCAGAAAGGGCGGGGCTGACCCCTATATAAGTTGGCTCAAAACGCCATTCATCAGATCATACTCCTTAAGCGACGAGGATCATCTCTTCGTTAACTCTGCAATCAAGAAGCCGAAGAAGGAAGAAGCTCAGCCTGAAGCTCGCCGCCATAGAAGAGCCCCAGCAGTGGAAGAAGCGGTAAGCGTTCCCCTTTGGCCATCCGGCATTTAAAAGAGCAAATTTCTGAGCAAATTTCCTAGCGACGTTGTTTCAAATGTCGCGCTGCGAGTGTGGCTTGTGCAGGGAACCCTGCACGATGCAGAAGGGCAGTGAGTGCATCGCTTGTCTGGGCAGCGCCCACACCTCACTGAGACGGAATGATCTCATTCAGAGCATGAGTCTCGCTCTTCTCCGCTCGTGGACCGCCTTTTTCAATGAAGGCAGCCCCGCTCTGCCATTTCTCTTCTCTCAGCGAGCTCGGAGAAAGAAAAAGTGGAGTCACGGGACTGACAACCGGGTTTGAGTGATCCGATGCCGGCTCAGAGCCTACGTGCACAAAGTGTTTTACACGTGAGGAACAGGTGCAGTGCGTACCCAAATATTTTACTGCTGTGATAGCAGACCAAAGAGCAAATTTCCTCTTCACACCCTCTCACTCGCGAATTCAGGCGTGGCGAGCCTTCATTCGCAAAAAATAGATCCTCTCTGCTGTATCAAGGCTGTGGCCCCCTGGACGACCTCTCGCCTGTTTCAAACAGGACTGAGATTAGGCCTGACCTCCAGAAGGAAAGTAATCATAAAGGCATGATTTGGAATCCCCGGCATGAAGTTTGGACCTGAAATCATGTGATGTGTCCCGTATGCTGACCTTTTTGCAGGAGCTGCTGGATAAGGGGCACGCCCCCTCCACGCTCAAAGTGTATGTGACAGCTATTCTCATTCTCTCGAAGCTGGCCAGTCGATCAGCAGAAACGACCTGATCGTTAACCTCCTCGCCCTCAGCCTGTGCCGTCTTGGGACTTGTCTACAGTCCTGCGGGCCCTTCGAGCCACTCAGTTTGGCCGATTTGTGGCCCTTATCGCTTAAAACGGTCCTCCTCCTAGCTTTGGCGTCGGTTAAGTGAGTGGGTGACTTCCAAGCGCTGTCAATCAGCGCCTCATGTCTTTGAGTTTGGACCTAATGACTGTAGAATCATTCTAAAACTAAGACATGGTTATGTTCCTAAAGTACTCTCAACTCCGTTCAGAGCTCAGGTGATCTCCCTATTGGCACTCCCCGTTACAGATGGTAAGCAGGGCCTGAACATGCTCTGTCCAGTGAGGGCTCTGAGAATATTGCTAGAGCGCTCTAGCCTGTTTAGACAGTCAGAACAGCTTTTTGTTTGCTTTGGAGGCTGTAATAAAGGACTGCCGGCCACAAAGCAGTGATTTTCTCATTGGATCGTAGAAGTGATAGCCTTGGCTTATGCCTCAGAAGGCTTACAATGCGCTATAGGTGTGAGGGCCCATTCCACAAGGGGGATGGTCTCCTCCTGGGTGTGGTCCAGTGGAATTCTATTGGTGAGATTTGTGCGGCCACCGGCTGGTCGTCACCGTCCACATTTGCCAGATTCTACAACTTGGACGTCCCTGCCTTACAAGCGTGAGTTCTTTCAGTTTAAAGTACCACTCTTCCCCCTTGGGCGAAGCTGGTTATATTAGCAGCTGCTAGCTTGGGGCACAATGTGCTCATGTTCTTAGGGGTCCTTATTAGTGCTCTGAGACTGGGCTCACAGATCAGGATGTGCTGTATCTGCTCATAGCGCAGCGTGATTGGATGCGTTCCCCATAGTGTTTCACGCAACAGGAGAGGCCGTTCTAAAGGGAACGCTCCGATTGATTAGCCTACATGTGTTTATTGTAGACCTTATTACTACGCAAAGCAAAAGTTGCTGAAATATCACAACATACGTACAATATAAGAGTGAGCGGTTTATCTGTCGATCAGATGCGTCACAGTAGTGTTCGTTACTATAGCAACAGCAGACTCACGACGCATTGTGTTATAAACATCAAACAATCATTGTAAGAAAAACAACTTTCCCAGACAGCAGTTGACTCTGTGCCGGATCCGTTTTCAAACCGGCAAATCCATATTACAGTCACATCCGTTTCAGTGCTGTAACATGGATCCAGCCCGGGCCCGGTTTCAGTGGGCGGGAACTACTGTCGCAGAGCAGATCCGGGCCACGTCCGAAACAAGCGCGTTTTTTTCTGCGGTTCAGAACAGAACACGTCAAAGATATTTGCTCTGATCAAAGCAATAAATTGTATTTTGAAGTAAATTAAAATAGAAAACCATTATTTTAAATTGTAATACTTTTTTCTGTATTTTTGATCAAATAAATGCTGGCTTGATTAGCATTTCACGGAAAGAGTAAAAAAAATGTGTTGTAATATACTGTTTCAATATCTTAGAGAAACCAATTTAAGTGGAAGGATATATATATATATTAAAACAGTGCTTATACACAACATTCTGGTCCACACTCATACCAGATGGTGGCGGTAATGCACCAAAAAGTTGTTTGCCAACCGCCAATAAACCTTAGTCGAAGAAGAAGACGTCAAGACGATCGAGGCACGGACGGTACGCTGTTATCCTCAAAAACTTCACTAAGGTATGTCACACCGTGTGATCACACTGTTCTACTAACAAATTAATTTCTTATTATGTTGTGTACTAGATAACTAAAAGGTTTGGTGTTTTTAATGCTCCTTAGATCGGTGTTGGACCGGCGAACACTTTAGGCCTATTATCAGAGGACTTGCTAACATGAAGAAAACGGTCCAGAGGTCTGTAATTATACGTAATTAACAAATTTTAACTTAATTACTTAATTTAAACTTTAGTAATTTTGACTGCTTCTATTAAAATTTTATGTTCAAGATTGCTGCCTGTCATGGTGGGCTAGCAATGTTAATGTTTAAGTGCTAACCCTCAAGGCTGCATGCATTTATTTGATCAAAAATAAAATTAAAAAAGTAATATTGTGAAATATCATTTGAATATATTTTAAAATGTAATTTATTCCTGTGAGTTTTCAGCATCATTACTGCAGTCTTCAGTGCATGATCGTTCAGAAATCATTGTTGATTCGTAGAATCATCGTTCATAACATGTTGATTTAGTGCTGGATTTTTATTGGTGCTCAGTTATCAGTAATGGTTCTTAATATTATTAAGCTCTAAATATTATTATACTTAAAAAGTTTTTGCTGCGTAACATTTTCTGGAAACATTTTTATGATTTGATGAATAGACAGTTCAAAAGAACATCATTTATTTGAAATATATTTTTTGCTTCATTATAAATGTTTTTACTTTTATCAATTTAATGCCTATTTGCTAAATAAAAACAGTAATTTCTATTAAATAACACACACCAAACATTTGAATGGTTGTATATCATGGTTTCTGCATATATTAAGGAGCATAACTGTTTTTCAACTGATAATAATCAGAAATGTTTCTTGAGCAGCAAATAATATTATTAGAATGATTTCTGAAGATCATGTGACACTGAAGACTGCAGTAATGATGCTGAAAATACAGCTGCGCATCACAGGAATAAATTACGTTTTACAATATATTCATAAAAAACATATTTTAACTGATAATTACTTTTAAAATTGTAATTAAAATATAATGTATTTCTTTTTAACTTTTTATTCATCAATAAATCCTGAAAAAGTATCACAGGTTCCCAAAAAATTAAGCAGCACAACTGTTTCCAACATCAATAACAACGGAGTATCGAATTAGTATATTATAATGATTTCTGAAGATCATGTGACACTGAAGACGAGTAATGATGCTGAAGATTCAGCTTTGATCACAGAAATAAATTATATTTTGAAGTATATTAAAATAGAAAACCATTATTTTATTTCATTTCATTATTTTTAATACTTCACAATATTTTTTTTTTTTTTTTTCTGTATTTTTGATCAAATAAATGCTGGCTTGATGAGCATAAGAGACTTATTTCAAGAACATTAAAAACAGTAATGTGTCCAAACTTTTGACCAGCCCAGTCCCCTTGAATAAGCAGGCAGAACGCTTTCAGGCACATCCTGAAACAGAGGGGCACTGAGGAGACAGACATGTATTACATTATATTGTTTGGTATGGTTTTTATTTATAAAAGCTTTGCCAAAATATGCTTTTATTTCTGTTAACGGTATGCTCCATGTTAATTGGGTAAATGAACTGAGAAATTGTCCAGCAACACTATATAACGATCTGTTTCAATTTCAGCTTCCACCTGAGAGCCGGTACTGTCAAATAGTAAGGTGAGTCCTTTTTTTATTTTATTTTTTATATATATATTTTTTTTTTTTAGTTTTCAGTGGAGTTTGAGTTATTCAAGCTATTTGAATGCCACAATTTATAATTGAGTATTGATAATAATGAGTGCCTGATAATGTTACAACTTGTGCTGTTCAAAACATATTGTTTGTTAGGGCCGATTTTGAATTGCAGCTTTCTGGAGAAATGCTCCTTCAAATAACTTCACACTCATCCTGAACAATATACCTGTTATGACAGTCATAGTCCTCTAGCAATGCTATAGTCTGTGTGTCATTTGGGTACAAACCCTTTTTCATCTCAAGTCGGTGATTAAAGGAAGTGTGTATGACACTGATGTCCCATGCACTAATTTCCACAGTGGAGCATGTTAATAAACTGTGACTCTTATGTGTAAGGCTTAAACATTGCCTTCCTTGCTTTGTAATACTAAATGAAACAAATACATTCATAACATATCTGTGTAATATGCAATTAGTTGTGTATTTTTTAATATATAAAACAGGTGGCACAGTTTCCCCTTGCTTTTCTTCTGTTATATCAGTTATTTACTTTACACCTATGGACAGTAAGCAGAATGAACATTATCTTTGTTACACACAAAGCAGGACAAAATTAATCGATTACAGGAAAATTAAAAAATGCTAACCATGGATAACATTTATGATGTGGAAAAGCATATACAGTGCGTGCATAATTATTAGGCGATTCAATATTCTGATCATATTTTTTTAAGCACTTTTACCAATTCCAAACCATATTAATCATAATAACTACTATTAATTTTGTGTACGATCATTTTATAATTACAGTATATAATCAACAAGAACTGGAAGTGAGAAATGCTTACTGATGATCCTGAAGGAAACACGATACATTAAGGGGGTGAAAACTTTTAAACAGAATGAAGGTGTACATTTTTCTTATTTTGCCTAAATATTTTTTTAATTTAATACTGCCCTTCAGAAGCTACAGAAGATACTTCCCAGACAGCAAGCAGTGTCGGCCCAGATCCGGCCCACATGTGGCCCGCATCTGGCCCACATTGATTTCACGCGGGCCAGATGTGGGCCGGATCTGGAGATCGGATCTGGGCCAACACCATGTTGCTGTCTGGGTTACATGTTTCCCACAAGACAAAATAAGCTCAATTTACCCTGATCTTCAAATTCAAAAACTTTTCACCCCTTAATGCATTATTTTTTTCTTCTGGAGCATCAGTGAGCGTTTAAACCTTCTATAATAGTTGCATGAGAGTCCCACAGTTGTCCTCAGTGTAAAAAGATGGATCTCATACAGTCACTGAAAATCAGTGACTGTATGCGTTCTCAAAACTCCGGCCGTTTGATAATACCTAGAATATCAAAATCGACTGCGGGCTGCAGATCCTATTCCTATTTAGCACCCAAACTCTGGAACAGTCTACCTAACACTGTTCGGGAGGCAGACACACTCTGTCAGTTTAAATCTAGATTAAAGACACATCTCTTTATCCTGGCTTACACATAACACATTAATACGCTTCTATTATTCAAATCCGTTAAAGGATTGTTAGGCTGCATTAATTAGATCAACCAGAACCGGGAACACTTCCCATAACACACGATGTACTCGTTACATCGTAAGTTGAATGGCATCTACGCTAATATTTGTCTGTTTCTTTCCTAGTCTGTTTCTCAGTCCGTATCCGATCAGATGGTGGATCAGCACCAAGAGATGATGTCTACTGCCCTGATCGTCAGCGGAGACCAGGACACCCAGATGACCCCCAGAGATATATCCCCAGATATATCAACCAAAAATAACAAAATAACTAAAATATAATAAAATACCTAACTACATAATACTACTATTGTTAGAAATTGCAACAAAATTAAAATAGAAATATAAACTTTTGAACTGCGGGTTTCGTCTGGTCAGAGGAGAACTGACCCCCGACTGAGCCTGGTTTCTCCCAAGGTTTTTTCTCCATTCTGTCTCGGAGGGAGTTTTGGTTCCTTGCCGCTGTCGCCTCTGGCTTGCTCAGTTGGGGACACTTCATTTCTAGCGATTATCGCCAATTTGATTGCACAGATACTATTAAAACTAAACTGAGCTAGACAATGACATCTCTGAATTCAATAATGAAATGCCTTTAACTGAAAATTGAGTGTTTAATCTTATCATTATACATTACTGACACACTATCCTCCAATTTGATACTGTTAAGTGCTTTGACACGATCTGTATTGTAAAAGCGCTATATAAATAAAGGTGACTTGACTTGACTGAAAATCATACAGTCACTGCTGGAAAGTGTTCAAATACACAAATCACTAAACAAAAACACACAGCTGTGGATCATTCAGGGAACAACAATGTATTAAGAATCAAGTGGATGTAAACAACGTGGTCATTTTTATAAATTCAACAATTTTTTCTCTTGTGGACAATATGTAAATGTCTTATCCCTCTTATTTTGGTAAAATAATTAACATTTTGCAGATTCTGCAAGGTGTATGTAAACTTTTGACCTTATGTGTGTGTTTGTGTATATATATGTACTGTATGTATGTATGTGTGTGTGTGTGTAATATATTAATATTAAAAAGATATTTAATCTTTTTCTTTTTTAGAGACAACGAAAAGGTGGGAACTGTCTTTAAGCTGTGGAGTCAGATGGAGGGCTCGCATTTACCTCAAAAACGGCATTGCAGAAGACTCGAACAACTAGAACCAACTCAAGCACGCAATGGTGACACACATTTGTAAGACCTTTCCCTGTGATATAAAATTTCCCTGTGGTAATTATTCAGATTCTTCTCATTCTCATTGTGTAGCACTGTTTTAAGCTTGGTGAATATTATGTACAGTAAGCACTAGAAGTAGAGACTTATACTACTTGGGGTAGTGTTTTAAATTAACTTTAATTTTGCTTTTGATGCAGAAATTATCAAAAGAAAAGAGTAGTAAAAGATGTTTTGTGTAGTAATTCAATTGTTTTAATATGAATATTGTTTTAATAGTGTTCAGGACAGTAATTGTCTGTACATCTAAATCATTTCTTTAAACTTTTTGTTGTCTAAGACCTTCATATTATACCTTTAAAAAAAAAAGATATTTAATTATGTATTATGTACCTAGACAGCAACATAGTTCTGGCCCAGATCCAGCCCACATCTGGCCCGTGTGAAATCCATGCGGGCCAGTTGTGGGCCGGATCTGGGCCGACACTGCTTGCTGTCTGGGTAAGATGCTTGTAATCATTGCTTTAAAGGTATTTATCATTTCTACTTAAATAGTCATTATCTACTTGTATGATTTGTATTATCCGGGAACTGTACAAATACTGTGGCATATGGACATTACTCTTTTTATTTGTAACTTTTAAATGCAATACTCTTTTTAAATGCATTTTCTGTAAAGCTGCATTGGAATATGTATTGTGAAAAGCACTGTACAAATAAACAAATTGTGTTTGAATTCTTGATATGTATACAACTTATTTGTGTGTGTGTGTATGAATGCCTATATATATATATATATATATATATATATATATATATATATATATAAAATACACAAAATGAGCTGGCCCAGATCCGGCATGGTACTGGACCAGATCCTGCCCACATTTGGGCCAAATCACCATAAAGGAATCCACATCTGGTCTGGAGCTGGCCCAGTTCTGGTCCAGATCCGGAAAAAACGGATCCATGCCGGTATTGGCCCGTTGTGCCAAAAGACACCGGCCCGAGTCCGTTACACGGATCTGGTCCAGAACATCCGATGGGTCTGGACCAGATCTGGCCCAAATGATTTTTGCTATCTGGGTTCGTTATGTCGAGATCACGAGAAAACAAGAAAGAAAAATAATCATAATCTATGGCCTCTTAGGACTTCCGTAATGACCAGCTGTTCCTCATCTTGGCTGAGCTTTCAATGTATTTTATTTTTTAGTAATTTATTTTCTTATTGAACATATTGAACAGAATGAACAGAATATACTTCTACAATGGCACATTTGAAAATAATGAACTTGAGCATGCAAAAGACGCGATATGTGAACGGCCCCTTAATGTCGAAAAGAAGACTCTGTAGCTGCGTCCCAATTCAAAGACTGCATCCTTCAGAGGACGGGTCCTGGACTTCGAAGGAAGCTCCGAGTCTAGCCTTCGCAGGTGTTCCCGATCGCCGCTCCTGTCACGTAGCAACGGTGCAAGAAGAGAGCTGCCATATATGTTATTTGTTAATGAAAATTAAAATAACTGGAGCCTGAATTGTTAGTTTTTGACTTTTAATGACCGAATTACACTTCAAATGTAAGTAATGGGTTTCGACTTACATTGTAATGACATGAACAAATACAAAATGTAAAGCTGTTAAATGTTGACATATCTTATCTTACCAAAATGTAATTATATGTAGTTTATTCTATTCATTATCATGTACATAAATGGACCATGATGAACACATTTAAACAGGTTTTTAACCCTGTTTAGTTTCATGCAGTTGAAGGGCAGCTGTCACAGTTGCTAGGCAACAAGAACAGTCCTATGTAGGCTAGACAGGTCCCAGTCCTTCGGACACAGCTGTAGTTAGCAACGATTCTAGCAATAAACGTTGTTCATTTTATTTGCAAAATAACAAAGTGGTGGAGTGTAATGAATTACATTCCTTGTATTCACATACAAATGAGAAGTATTTTTCAGTAATATCATCACTCCTGAAAACTATTACTGTGCCGAGGTCGAAGTGCTGCGAAGTGCTCTTCCGCCATACATTATAGTCATCATTTTTATCCACTTAGAAAATCGCCACTGTTTATTTTGTGTCACCATACTTAGTCGTGTAACTACTCATGTAACCGTCTTTAAATAGGGAATACATGGATGTGGTTGGTGGCTTCTAAATTCATCCCTGTTTGGATCCTAAGGAAGAATATATTGTAATATGGAAAAACGGTGGCGTTTTCCTTTAAGGATGAACGTCCCAGTGCTGGACTGGAAATATGCACTCAAACACTCCGGAGACCCAGATGTTGTCCCACTGGCCGCGCCAGGTTATATTGTGGCAGCCCATCCAGGTCCAGCGGCACCACCAGGGTCTCCCTGCTCAGCTGAATGAAAGTGTACATAGGCCAAATGTTTTTTGTTTTCTTTTTCTTCCAATATGTTTTATATATTGTTAATTTATTTTTGTGCTGTTTTTCTGATGTTGAATTGAAGTTATTTTGCAATTAGTTCTAAAAAGTACTTTTAGTACAGGACAATTTATTTTAATTTACAAATTATAACTTTCTTTGCAAAAATAAACAATTCCCAGGACTACTTCTTGTCTTTTATTTACACGTTTCAACTTATAATACAAAAAATAAAACAATGCACAGATATTACTTCGCTTAATTTACAAATAACTTAAATTACAAAAGTACAACTTCATTCATTACATTTTTAAGTTTCCCAGGAGCCCCATTTTCTCCAGAACTGTCCTAAAAGAAGAGAAAAGGCAAAGACTTATGAAAATTATTAAGACATATTTCTGGATCATCAAGTTTGCCTAAAACATTTGTGGACATATCTAGCATGACATCATTACAATAAAAATAAATCAATCAATAAATAAAAATACAAGTGAAAGACTTATCTAATTATTAAGTAGCCTTATCTACTTCTTGTCTTATTGTTGTGGACTAGCAGAGTTTTTATCCCCAGAAAAGGAATTATCATATTCAGCCCTCAGTTTAATAAATACAAGAACTTATGCCTCAGACCATCTAACAAATTAATCTGTGCAGTGGTATTGTTAGTTTAAGTTCAGATTTTTTAAGACCTAACATTTAACATTTGTTTCGCTATAGCTATTTGAGTCAATTAAAACACAATACTTACATTTATAAGTGTATTCATTGGCCGCCACAGCACCATCGCTGCTATTTTGTTTGAATAAAAGTCCCGTCTTCACCGGTGCGTTATGAATTCTGGGATAGGGTAGGCTGCGAAGGATACATCTGATGCGAAGGGCGCATTTGAAGTCGCGTTCGAATTACGGCAGCCTTCGTCACGCCGCGGTGACACAACTGGCCTTCAAATGGGTCCTCCGAAGGATGTAGCCTACGAATTGGGATGCAGCTTTTAGGTCACATTTGAAGGCTACTTACGTCATCGGGGAAGCCTCATTTAAGAAAAGTATCCGTAAAATTGCAAAGTAAAAGAAATATATAGTATTTTACACCTCAATAACAGTCAATTTTATTATAGTTACCTATTAATGTTAATGTTATTACCTATTAATGTTATTAATGTACAGTAAATTAGTAAAATATTAAACTAAGTTAATGCCTACTGTCACGGTTTTGTTGCAAGGAGAACGCAGGAGGCGAAGAGTAAACTAAAACAGTCTTTAATGACGAAAATACAGGGGATAATCCAACACAGAACTTAGCATAACACAAAGGAACACAGAGACTGTAACGAGTAGACCAGACAAAGGAGAACTGAACAAGCAGGAACTAATAAACACAGGATGATTACAGAATACAGGTGCAGGTGCAGGGGATTAATCAATAAAGCTAAACAAGGACAAGAAGGTGACCAAGTAAGGAAACACAGGAAGAACTAAGGGCAAAACAAGACCAAAAATGTGATACCTACATAATATATTTTAATAATGTATGAAATAAGCGTTAAAGCAGAAATAAGAAAGATGTAAACACCATCTCTCATTCAACCTCACTTCTGCTCTCTCTTCCAGCTCGGCGGCTCTCCGCATTGGATTGTGGGAAATATTGCTTCAGTGAGTGTACATTGGTTGTACACTCAAAATCAGAATGTATTGTGGGTAAAAAGTAGTGAACAAATGTAGGGAATGAAGCCGTTCATTGTGGCTTTGTCCAAATACCCACACTTGCGGTCTTGGCCACTTGAGAGCGAGTGCGCGTGACAGGAAGTAAGTGTGCAAGTCTGTCCCAAGTCTTTAAAATGCCAAAGTGAGCGAAGCGGTATTCAAGGCTAAGCGTATCCCATCATGCATCATGTTCTGGATATAAATCGTGGGACTTTTTGCCGAGATCTTGCGAGAGGTCACGGAAACATTTCCAATGTAAGTTAAATATTCATATAATAATTAGATATTACATATAATTTGGTAGAAAAACTGTTTTCACGTTTTATTGGTGCAAAGATGAGTAGTTTATTTATTTTATACAACATTTGCAACTGCTTTTTATCACTTAATGTAATTTGTCGTGCTTCTAATTCTGCCAGGTTATAGGGACTACTGAACAGACATTTAGAAGTTGATTTTAAAATGCAAAGTATTTCAAATTAAAATTAAAATAAAGCTATGTAAACACTTACATTTTTACAACCCTATAAGTGTGTGTCCCATCAGGTAATGAAAAGTTCGACACACACTTGTGGTCTTCATCCTCACTTGAACACTTGGGCCAAATACAGGAAATGCGTAATTTAAATAGTCAAGTGGTCAAGTGCAAAGACTGGGTATTTGGACATATCCAGGGCCATAGTGGCCGGGCCAAGGGCCAAGGCCACAGAGGCAGATCCACCATGGCCCCCTGAGTCTCCGTATCCACCCTGGAGGGCTCCCTAGTTTCCTCCCTGTTCCTGCCCTGCTCTAACCTCCAGGGCGCCTGCCCCCCCTCCCCGATGGAACTTTTATGGCGCGGGACGCGCCTTCCAGGAGGGTGGAGTACTGTCACATGTGTGTTCCCTTTTAGTTCCTGTTTGCCCTTATTTGGCTTTGTTCCTGTTCTCATTATTAGTTAATCATCGTTTATTCTGTTCAACTGTTAAGTTTCATTATCTCATTTGTCTCACTCCATTTAAGTCCTGTATTCTCCTGAGTTTCTTTGTCTCAGTTTAATGTTATTTCAGTGCTTACGTGTGGTGATGATTATTAAAACCCCTTTACGTTTACTCCTTCGTGCACCTTTTTTCCTACAACCACGACGCGTGACAACTATATAGTGGATAGGGAGCGGTTTCGGACACAGCTTATAACATTTCACTGTTACTGATTTATCATGCAGCTCAAAGCATTATGGGTAGAATCTCTCGTCAGTCTATTCTGATTCATCAACACAGTTTCACTGATGATCCAGTACAAACATAAAACCCAGGATAGAGCGGCTGAGTGAATGTGGTCTGGACTGTGTGGATGAGTCTCATTGTGTCAGAGACGCTGTAGAAGGACAGAGTTCCTGCACCGTGATCCACAAACACTCCTATTCTCCTGCTGATGGACTTCACAGGGAGAGGAGTCTGTATCTTATTGTGTCTGAATGAGTAACTGTAGGAAGAGCAGATCAAACTCCAGGACTGATCATTATTTCCAAACAAACCCTCTTTACCACATCCCTTCCTGCTGATGCTCTTATATGACACTGATATAAACACATCTCTACTCCACTCAATCTCCCAGTAACAGCGTCCACACACACTCTCTCCACACAACACCTGCCACCACTCATCAAATCTGTCTGGATGATCAGGATACGGCTGGACTGTATTAGTGTAAATAATCACTCTGTTGCTCTCAGACAGACGGAGGCGTTTATTCACTGTGTTCAGATCCAGAGTGAGCTGATGGGAATCTGATGGAGATAAAACACATCAGAATCAGGAATTATGAATTTGTTTGATCTTTTCATGTAGCTGAACTCTTCATGTTCAGTGTATCATCAGTGTCTCAGTACAGATGACCAGATATCTGTGCTAATCATCATTTACTAGGGCTGCCCTCTAATAGGTGCTTAGTCAATTACAATTTTATTAGTCGCAGGAAAAAAATCCACAGAAAGTGGTGAAGTCAAAAAGTCTGTGACAGACAAGTCATTAACAGCTGGTCTGTGTGGTAATTACAGCACATCGGTCAGGACTAGGGCTGTGCAATATATATTGCCTGCGACAATATCGTAATTAAATTGTTTTAACGATGTGCGATTTGATATTATTGAGTATATTGCAAAAACCAAACAAAACACTACAGAGTGCACACATTCATCACGTGAAGTGTGTTCTTTCACTGCATGATGTTTTTCTTCTCAAAAAATTTGCATGACTACAAATGTGATATTGCTTTTTTACAACAGTTCAATAAACAAGAAGTTAATATTAACAGACTTACATTGTAGACACCATATCGCCTGTTTTTGCTCTATTTGCTCTACAACAAAAATAATTCCAAACAAAGCCACAGCACTGTTTTGCGTTTCTGAGCAACATGACAGTGTTTCATTCCTGAATGAATCAACCGTTTAAATGATTCGGTTCAGTCGCAATGACTCACTTATTAACAGTGACTTGCTGCCACCTGCTGGCAGTTTGAATTTCACATTTAAAGTATCTTTTCATATACATATATATTATTTTTTTATAATTTCAAATATCAGTATTCAATGTTTTATGTTTAATATATCAAAACATTATTTATGCATTTGTAACTGCAGGTTAAATGCATTAATGTCCTGCATTAAACAGTGTGTAAACACATCTAAATGTCACTTCAGATGCAGCTTCTGTGTTTCCTCTGCTGTGCAAAGATGAATTTTGTTGATACTGATTTAATTTTCTTGGCAACAGCCCAAATCTCTTATTATTCTAATTCACTGATTAAACCTAAGAATTTGACTCATTGCTGATGCGCACTTTTAGACAAAAATGGCTTTATAAAGGTAAAAATGCTCATAAAATGTAAAAATCAATTTAAACTTATTGGAAAAGATTATTTATGTCACTGCTGTAAGAACTGACCACAACACATAAAGAATATTAAAAACTTTAGGAGTTAGCTGTCCAAGGTACAATAACACACACAGCAAAATATCGAAAAATGGAAAACAAATATTTTCAGATTATGTAATCCGTATGAAATGTGCACGTCCACTGTGGAGATAACGAGTTAGTGTCGACTTCATCACTGCAGCCGAAAATACAGAAAACACTAGTTTATCAATGAATTATTATAATTATTATTATGAAGTAAGGCAGTCTTCTTGTTGTTTTTGTCCCCTAAAACATTCATAATCATTACTTCTGCGGTGCTCTGTGGCAAGCTTTATGCTGAATTATATGGTTAATTAATATAAACGTGCAATTAGTCAACCAATCGCTTTAAATTAATGACTATTAGTCGATCAGAAAAATATTTAGTCGAGGGCAGCCCTCCTCTTTCTCCTTCTACAGAAGAACATGAACACACTCAGTGAGTTTTCTGCTTGTTTTCTTACTGACTTACATTGTAGGAAGTCGTTCCTGGTCCAGAGAACAATGTTGGTGAATGTGACTGTGGAAATCAACAGACATAAACAGTGTGATTCTCATGATCCTGCATCCATTCCTAAGACATTTATATATGATGTTCTCCATGATATGAGATGATGATGGACTCGTTTCTGAGAGCAGATGAATCTCCAGGACTTTACCTCTGTCTGAGATCTTCTTGAGCTCCTCTTTGCAGAAATCGTCCAGTTTGCCTCTCAGCTGATGAACAGATTCTCTCAGATCATCAAAAGAGACGAGAGAAATGAAGGGATCGTCATTTACGTCTGTAGATTCAGTAGGTGCTGAGAGAGACTGGAAACTCTACAGAAAACAGAAATCAAAACTCATCAGCTCCACATTTCACCCAATAACCTGCTCCAACATCAGATTTGTGCGGCTCTTGTTGACTCGACTGATCTTTAGTAACTCACCTCAATCCAGCACTTTCACAGCATCAGCTTCATTCTTCTCATATTCATTATATCACATTAGAGCTACATATTTTAGTATTTGCCACTCATGTGAACTTTCTAGGAAATAGTTTGAATGATAAAACATCTGCTAAGAACATAAATGTCCATCTAACAGCTCAAGCACATCAATGGAGTCTCATTGCAGGGATGAGTAGATTTTCTCAGGAAAAGCAGCTCAAAGGCTACGATTAGATTGACCGTAATTTATAACTTTAGAGCGGTTAGAGACACTGAAACTGCACAAGGACCCCTAAGCAGAGGTGTAAACTAACTAATTACAAATATTTTCATTACAGTACTTTGGTACATTTTTCCATTTTTTCTACTGTCTTGAGTATAATTAAAGTATTTGTAACTGCCGAGAAGTCAGTTTGTATTTCTTGTTTATTTAATTATTTAAGTGTTTTGTTTAGGACTTTTAATTTGAAGTTGCTTAGTAAGCGCCGGTTAGTAGAGACCTTTATTATGAAAGGCGCATAGTAAGAAGAAGAGAAAAATGGCAATTTAAGATGGCAAGTCAAAGATAGTGAGCTAAAAATTATGACGAATTAAAGTGTGTTTAACATTTATTCTACTCATCGTGAGTTAAAAGGAACATCGGAAGCGAGTTTAAAGCTCTTCCTTTTAGTAACAAGCAGCCAATGAAGTAAGATTCATTTGTATTACATGTGGTGTTGTAACGTAAATGATGTTATTGTGTTAAAGGGAAATATCTGTATAAATACTGTAGTTAAGTTATTAGGTGAACTGAACTTTGTTTGGAATGCTTGTAAGACAACTTTATTTATTTATTTATTTGTTTTATGTTCTTTGTGTTTATTCTACATTTGTGCAGTTCTCACGGCATCTCAAGTCGCTTGGTTATGAACCAGTCAATAAATCGCCAGTCATCAAAGAATTCTTGTGCTCGTGAAGTTACTGGGGGAAGCTACAGTGAGAATTCAACTGCTCTTCGCGAGTAGGAAAGAAAGGAAGAACCAACCAGCAGTCAGCAAAGCTTCAAGTTAACATCAAGTTCATTACACTCTGGATTCTGCAAGATGAAGTACTGCTTACACCGGTAACTAAGAAGCAAGAAGCGCAGCAGAGTCAAGGCACTGTCAAGTTAGGACTAACGAGAAAGTTAAGCACACAAAAGTTCAAGTTAAGGTGCTTAAAGTGGACTTATTCTTGATGATTCCTTAAGAGAGACTCTTTAAGTGTTCAGTGTTATTCTAAAGAAGTGCAGGTGTTATGTGCTAAATTTAAGTCATTTGCAGAACGTATTAAGCTTAAATAAGAAGATAATTGTTGATTGAACTGTTGAAAATATCCATGTTCAGTACAATTCATGCAGTTTGTATACTTAAAATATACAGTGTGACAAAGAGATATAGAAAATGGCAGAAGGTGGCCAGTCTGCTAGGAATAGCAAAGAAAATATAGCAGAAATTACGCATGAATCAATAGCAGCTAATGATACAACAAATCCAGAGCCACGAAGAAGTCAAAGAACCCGCAAATTTACTGAGAAGGGTAAAGAATTACATGATGAAAAGTTGGCTAAACTTAAAAATCACTTTCAAAGCTCTTATGAGAAATGGAAAGCTCTGGCTAGAGACGCTAGACAAAAACTGATGGGGCGTCTCTCCAACGACATGCTGCAAGCTCTTATAGGCACAATAAGTGCTGCTTCGAAGGATTTAAATGTTGTTTATGACGAGTTGCGGCAAAATGTGAGTCCTGATAGTGATACTCGTCGCAGAATAGACACCTGTAGTGCCGTCACTAAGAAGATAGTTGAGTCTGCATGGAGTCGTTTAGGTGAGGGAGTTGAGGGTCAAGATCCTTTCATTCAAGAGGGATGCTGTACTGATACAGGCTCAGTATTTTCGTCCATAGCCTCCAAATCAAGTCATGGACATTCCAGATCTTCTTCTAGGTCCTTAAACAACTCAAGTGTAAGCTCCAGAGGTTCAAGTTTGTCCTCTGTTAAGAAACAAGAAGCTGCTGCAGAAATTGCTGCAACTGAAGCAACTTTAGAAATATTACAACAAGAAGACCGTGAAATAGAGGAACTCCAAAGACTTGAGGCAGAAGAGAAAAGGAGAGTAGCAGAACAAGAAGCAGAAGCTTATAAGCGTCGACTAGAAAGAGAAGAAGAAGAAGCTAGACTGCGTGTAAAGTTTGAAGTTGAAAATGCTGCCAGACGGAAGGCATTGGAAGACAAGCGCTGAGAGTTAGAGCGCTTGGAGACGCTTAAAAAGTTAAATGCTGCAAAGGCGCGGATGCAAGTCTATGAGCAGACAGAAGACTCGAAGGATGAAACCAGAGAGTTACTCCATGACTGTGTATCTGTGCAGAAGAAGCACATGTCTAAATCAAGCGGCTCCTTGTTACAGCACACACCTCCACACAAAGTTGTGACAAAATCACATCAAGAAGATACCACTGCAGACCTTGTTAGGATGTTAGCAGAATCTATCAGTTCAAGTCGTCTTCCTATACCAGAACCTGCAACATTCTATGGAGATCCACTCAGATTTAGTGATTGGAAAATCTCTTTTCAAACTTTGATTGACAGAAAGAACATTCCAGTAAGTGAGAAGATTTATTACTTACGAAAGTATGTTGAAGAACCAGCTAAGAAAGCCATTGAAAGTTACTTCCTATTGGGCTCAGAGTCAGCTTATCATGCAGCATGGACTATTCTAGAAGAAAGGTATGGAAATCCGTTCGTCATTTCCAAAGCTTTTCGGGACAAGCTTAATTCATGGCCCAAGATAGGTCCTAAGGACAGCGTTGAGCTGAGGGAATTTACTGATTTCCTTAGAGGCTGTGAAGCAGCTATGGCTGAGATTAAAAGCCTTCAAGTCCTTAATGACTGTAACGAAAACCAGAAGATCCTTTCCAAACTTCCTGATTGGTTAGCCTCGAGGTGGAATCGTCAGGTAATAGAAATTGAAGAAGAGACTAAGACGTTTCCTACCTTCAGTCAGTTTGTGGAATTTCTTGCAAGAGAAGCTAAGATCGCTTGCAACCCAGTGACATCCCTTCATGCTCTGAAGTGTACTGAGGTTGAAAAAGGTAAGGTAGTAAGAAATCAAGGCACTAGAGTGAAGGTGTTAGCTGTTCAGTCTAGTGAGGAAACATATGCAAAATGCGCTTTTTGTGATAAACCAGGACATGCTATTCACAAATGTCGGAAGTTTACACAGAAAAATGTGGCTGAACGGATTAAGTTTGTTGAAATGAGTAAGTTATGTTTTGGCTGTTTGAAGCCTGGCCATCGTTCAAAGAACTGTGAAGATAGAAGTGTATGTGAGACATGTCAGAAGAAGCACCCAACATGTCTACATGAAGACCGCACAAAAGAAACAAAGAAGTTTCCAAAATCGGAACAAACAAAAGAGAAGTCACAGGAAAGAAATCAAGAGCTGACAAAGAATAAAGAGGACATAGGTGATGCAACATCCAATCGAGTTGTACAGGATGTGAACAATACTCAGACCTCTACAATTGTACCAGTATGGGTCTCAACTACCAATGAACCAAACCATGAAGTTCTTGTTTACGCACTTCTTGACACTCAGAGCGACACTACCTTCATCCTTGAAGAAATAGCACAAGCTCTTGACACAACAAAAGAATCTGTGCAACTGAAACTCTCAACGATGGTATCCAAAGGCACAGTTGTTCCATGTCAGAAGTTAACTGACTTACAAGTGAGAGGATTTTATTCAGGCAAGAAAATCTCATTACCAGTAACGTATTCAAGAGAGTTCATCCCTGCGAATAGAACTCACATTCCTACACCCAAAACTGCAAGGGCTTGGCCACATCTAATGCACATAGCTGAGAAAATTGCCCCTCAACAAGTTTGTGATATTGGCCTCCTAATTGGATACAATTGTCCTCAAGCTCTCCTGCCCAGAGAAATTGTATCTGGAAAAGAAAATCAGCCTTTTGCTCAAAGGACAGATCTAGGCTGGAGCATTGTTGGTGGTGGTAAGTCCTGTGTAGACTATGGTGATGCCATTGGAGTGAGTCATCGCATCATAGTGAAACAAGTGATCCCAAGTCTGCCATCTTCCTTCAATCTTACGAATGAGGTTAATTATATCTGCAGAACACAGATCAAGGAAATAGTCACTCCACCAAGTGTCATCAAAGCACTTGAGTCTGACTTCAATGAGAAAACATCAGAGCATAATCTTGTTTCTCAAGAAGACCTGCGTTTTTTGTCAAAATTGAAAACAGGCATCAGACTTAAGGAGAATGGTCATTATGAAATGCCTTTGCCTTTCAAGGAAGAAGGACCAAAGCTGCCCAACAATAAGGAATGTGCCATTCACCGTCTCAGATGCTTAGAGAAAAGGCTAAAAAGAGATGAGAAATACTACAAGGACTATGTAGCTTTTATGGATGAGACAATTGCTCGAGGCGATGCTGAAAAAGTCCCAGTTGAAGAAATCGATAATCATCCTGCTTGGTATATTCCCCACCACGGGGTTTATCATCCTCAAAAGCCTGGGAAAATCCGAGTAGTCTTTGACTGCTCAGCGAAGTTCCATGGTACATCCCTCAATGAGCATCTGTTAATTGGTCCAGAGTTAACCAACACCCTTGTAGGTGTTCTCTGTCGTTTTCGTATAGGTCCAGTAGCAATCATGTGCGATATTGAGCGCATGTTTTATCAATTTCATGTCAAGCCTGAAGACCAAGACTATTTAAGATTCCTTTGGTGGGAGAAAGGAGATCTAGAATCCCAGCCACAGGTCTATAGAATGAGGGTACATTTGTTTGGTGCAGCCTCATCACCCGGATGTGCCAACTATGGACTCAAACATCTCGCTGCTCAGGGCCGAGGTAATTTCAGTGAAACCTCCATAAGATTCATAGAAAGAAATTTCTATGTCGATGATGGGTTGACAAGTGTCTCATCAGTGAGTGAAGCTATCCAGCTGATCCAGGAAGCAAGAGAACTGTGCAGCACAGGGAGACTTCGTTTGCACAAATTTGTGTCGAACAACCAAGAAGTGATAGCATCGATTCCCCAGGAAGAATGTGCTGAGAGTTCTATGGTTCATGACTTAGCTTTGGGTGAGCCTCACATGGAAAGGGCGCTCGGTGTGAATTGGTGTGTCACATCTGACAGTTTCCAGTTCCGAGTATCTGTTAAGGAACAGCCACTTACTAGAAGAGGAGTCCTGTCCACGGTGGCTTCCGTATATGACCCACTTGGCTTCGCAGCGCCTTTCATCCTTCTTGGTAAGCAAATATTGCAGATGATGTGTCAAGACAAAATTGGGTGGGATGAACCACTTAAAGATGATTTACGACCACAGTGGGAACGTTGGATTTCAGGTCTACGAAGCTTAGCGGATGTTAAGATTCAGCGATGTTATCTGCCATCAACTATTAAGGATGTTCAGCGTTACGAGCTTCATCATTTCTCTGACGCTAGTGCTTCAGGTTATGGAGAATGCACGTATCTCCGAGCCATTGACACATCAGGAAAGGTTCACTGTTCCTTAGTTATGGGTAAAGCCAGAGTCGCTCCTACTAAGATTACCACCATACCGAGGCTGGAGTTGTCAGCAGCTGTAGTGGCTGTACAAATAAGTGACTTGCTGAGAAAGGAATTAGAATTAGACAGCCTAGAGGAGTACTTCTGGACAGACTCAAAGGTTGTCCTTGGCTACATTAATAATGATGCCAAAAGATTTCACGTCTTTGTGGCCAATCGCATTCAGCGGATTAAACAAAGTACTGACGCTAAGCAATGGAGATATGTGACCTCTGATGAGAACCCAGCTGATTGCGCCTCCAGAGGCCTTACAGCAGAAGAACTCATATCCTCCAATTGGTTTACAGGACCACACTTCCTGTGGAAAAATGAACTACCTAGAGAAGGTAAGGTGGGAGATATCGAAGTCAATGATCCAGAGCTTCGAAAAGCACAAGTTCATAATACCCATACAAATGAAGAAAGATCATTACTTGATCGGCTCGAGAAGTTTTCTGATTGGACAAAAGCAGTGAAAGCTATTGCGAGACTTAAAAGACGTGCCAAGGAAGCCAAAGGTCTCAATCCAAGAGTCAATGAAGCCTCAAGCATTGAAGAGAGAAGGGAGGCAGAATTCACCATTATTAAAATGGTTCAACAATCAGCCTTTTGTGATGTGATACAGAGCCTCAAATTTCAGAAGGAGATTCAATCCAACAGCAAATTGCATCAGTTAAATCCCTTCATAGATGAACTTGGTATCCTCAGGGTGGGAGGTCGGCTAACACATGCTGCATTACACCCGCATGTGAGACATCCTGCAATCCTCCCATAGGACAGTCAGTTATCGACCTTACTCATTAAATACTATCATGAACAAGTGCGTCACCAAGGGAGAGGGATGACTATGAACGAATTGCGTTCAAATGGTATCTGGATCTTGGGATGTAGCAAGGCAGTTGCCTCACACATCTACAAATGCACTAAGTGCAGGAAATTTAGAAGGCCCACTGAAGAGCAGAGGATGGCAGATCTTCCGCAGGAACGTATGGAGACAACTCCTCCTTTCACGTATTGCGGAATGGACTGCTTTGGTCCTTTCTATCAAAGAAGGAAGGAAGGAGCTAAAGCGTTATGGGCTTCTATTTACGTGTATGTGCTCAAGAGCTGTGCATGTAGAAATGCTGGATGATTTATCTACTGACGCATTCATTAATGCATTACGTACTTTCATCGCCATACGTGGACCTGTGCGTCAACTTAGATCTGACCAGGGCACTAATTTTGTTGGTGCAAGACGAGAATTTGCTGAAGCACTAAAGGAAATGAATCCAGAATGCCTAAAGGAGTTTGGCTGCGAGTTCATTATGAATACCCCATCAGCCAGTCACACAGGAGGCATTTGGGAGAGGCAAATTCGAACAATAAGAAGTGTCTTGACAACCATTCTGGATCAGTCAGCTCAAAGACTGGATAGTGCCTCTCTAAGAACATTTCTCTATGAGGTCATGGCTATCATAAATAGCCGACCATTAACAACAGAGCATCTAAATGATCCATCTGGTCCACAACCTCTTACGCCTAACCACATATTGACTATGAAGTCTTCGGTAATTTTACCACCACCTGGAGAGTTCGTTAATGAAGACGTTTATCTTCGTAAAAGATGGCGCAAAGTGCAATTTTTAGCTAATGTATTCTGGTCACGATGGAGGAAAGAATATCTTCTAAACCTTCAACAAAGGCAGAAATGGCACAAACGCCGTAGAAATGCAAAGGTCAATGACATTGTCATTCTGAAGGAGGACACAGCTCCACGCAATCAATGGAAGTTAGCGAAGGTGACAGAAGTGCACACTGGCACAGATGGCTGTGTCAGAACAGTGAAGTTACTGATCAGTGATTCGACACTGGATAGTAGGGGCAAACGTGTCACAAGCCCAACTTACCTTGTAAGGCCCGTCCAGAAAATTGTTACCCTGATTGAAGCCGATTAAGAACTCCTACTATTTCTTGAGTTAGTCTATAATATATTTTGTTACTAAGAGTCAAGTTAGAAAGTTATAAAATCACAAGAAAGTGTTTTGGTGGGAGTGTAACTGCCGAGAAGTCAGTTTGTATTTCTTGTTTATTTAATTATTTAAGTGTTTTGTTTAGGACTTTTAATTTGAAGTTGCTTAGTAAGCGCCGGTTAGTAGAGACCTTTATTATGAAAGGCGCATAGTAAGAAGAAGAGAAAAATGGCAATTTAAGATGGCAAGTCAAAGATAGTGAGCTAAAAATTATGACGAATTAAAGTGTGTTTAACATTTATTCTACTCATCGTGAGTTAAAAGGAACATCGGAAGCGAGTTTAAAGCTCTTCCTTTTAGTAACAAGCAGCCAATGAAGTAAGATTCATTTGAATTACATGTGGTGTTGTAACGTAAATGATGTTATTGTGTTAAAGGGAAATATCTGTATAAATACTGTAGTTAAGTTATTAGGTGAACTGAACTTTGTTTGGAATGCTTGTAAGACAACTTTATTTATTTATTTATTTGTTTTATGTTCTTTGTGTTTATTCTACATTTGTGCAGTTCTCACGGCATCTCAAGTCGCTTGGTTATGAACCAGTCAATAAATCGCCAGTCATCAAAGAATTCTTGTGCTCGTGAAGTTACTGGGGGAAGCTACAGTATTCAACTTCGCTACATTTATTTTTCGGCAAAAGTACAAAAATACAAAATGGACAAAGTTGGCAATGGAGAAACAGGGCGAGCTGGCGTTTGACAGCCAATAACAGTCAGGTCTGACTCGGGTGCAAAACCAATCAAAACTTCCAGTTCAGCTGGAGGCGGGCCGTTCAAACCACACTGTGCTTTGACAGTCAATCACTGGTGTTGGAATTTTTAATCAGTATCATTAACATTTCAATATTTTAGTGAATGTATGAGCTAGGCTCTGATTTTAAATTGTAATTTTGACAGCTCCTGAAATGGGTCATACCATCGATATTACCAGAGCACTCAGCAGTTTAAGTAAAGAGAAAACTCGGTTGATAGAAGGACGCAGTTATTGCATGAACGGAGCAAGAACAATGTAAGTGTTTAAAATGCATGTGAACAGTTCAGCTGAATGGTAAAGTGCATTTAAACTAAATGTATAAAGCAAACTTCGTACAAAGCTGAAATAACCTCAACATCAAGAATGATTTTCCTGTCAATCAGATGCACATAAAAGTGTTGTTTGTTACAATAGCAATAGTCTCGCGTAGCCAGACCTTCAGACTGACGGCTGAAGGTCTGGAATGTATGGTAGCTTTCATTGGCCATGTCAAACAACCAATCACAGTTCGTTTCGTTCAGCGTCACGTTTCGGGCGTGGAAATGTCACCACAATAACAGACTGGTGTGTAAAACTCTCGGCATATTTTTGGTGGAACGATAAAAGAGCATTTTATTTAACATTAACTCGTAGCTAGGCTTGGGAATCAAAAATTGATTCCAATTCTGGAATCGGATACTTGTTATACATTTTTTATTTTGATTCCTCATATCGATTCCTTTGTGCGCATTTTAATACGACTTTAAACCACTCAGGCACAAGAAGACTCATGCACAGAAACAGCTATTTGAAACTATTCAAGTCAATAAGACTCGTGTGCTGTTTTCTCTGCTGCACACACATCCAAGACACAAAAAGCCGCCTCTCATACTGTATACTGTGTGATACTGAGTTCTCTTCTATGTGTTTTTGCATTTGAAAGGACAAATACACACAAAAATATGTCAAAATGTCCTCGTAAACACAGTCGTTATGTAAGTGAATGTAAACAGTTGTGAAAGAAAACGCATGTGTAACAGTATATTGGATCTCTGTAATATATTGGGTCTATGAGTCTCACTTATGAAACAGACATTACATGAGGGTGTTTAATACTCCATAATACTCACATCACCTCATTTTGAGTAAAAATAGAAAAATAATACTAAAGTACTTTGTAACGCAGTAACTTGAGTAGTTTTTCAGCAAACTACTTATTTACTCTTACTTGAGTCATTATTTATTAGTACTTTTACTTGTACTCAAGTAAATTGTTCCAAATTATATAGCAATACTTTTACTTGGGTACAGTTTTTTTAGTACTCTTTCCAGCACTGCCCCTTAAGACACACTCAGGTTTGGTTTGGTTTGAATACACTGAAGCATTGCTAATATACAGCCTGACTTCATGTTTGGGGTCTTCATAGTCAAATTCAGGCAAATAAAAATCAGTTTTATCAGATTTGATGATCACTGGATCCAATTTTGATGAACGTTAATCAGAATCTGTACTATTGAGTTCACTGATTTCACCATGAAATGTTTCTCTGTGAGTCTGGTGTCACAGCAGGATCTGCTCAAGTCCACTATGACCCTGTTCTTCTAGATCTGTGTTACCTGCAGGAACTGGATGTGATCCTGTGTGTGTGAAAGCTGCTCCAGCTCAGCGTCTCTCCTCCTCAGATCATTGATCTCCTGCTCCAGTCGCTCCAGTCGTCCTTCAGCTCGACTCACTGCTTGCTTTTCCTGATCTCTGATCAGCCGTATCAGCTCAGAGCGGCGTCTCTCAATGGAGCGGATGAGCTCAGTAAAGATCCTCTCACTGTCCTTCACTGCTGTCTGTGCAGAGCGCTGTTAGGACACACAGTGATTCAGGCTTCAGTGAGTCTGAACTGAGACTGAGACAAACTTCTCTTCTTCTCCAGACTCACCTTATGAGACTCCACAGCCTCTCTCAGCTGCTGGAGATCTTTCTCTCTCTGCTGGATTCTCTGCTGGAGCGTCTTCTGCGTCTCCTTCAGCTGCTTCTGCAGGACAAACAGACGATAGTGAATCTCACAGAAAACTACTGCCACTAAATAATCATGTGAACAGATGAATCCAGTAAAAGTGGAGCTGATAACTAATGGCTGTAGGATCAAACTCCAGAAGTGATGATCGGTTACAATCATCATATACGAATTAACATGAAGATTAATGCCTGTTTCATACTGCAAGTGTACGCATAGTAAAAATGAAACTGACACAAACGTAGAGCTTCACACTGACAGTGTTTCTGTGTAATTAGGCTCTGGCTCTACACAAAAAAATGGTAACACTTTACAATACGGGTGCACAAATATGCATTAAATAATGCTTAACTAAAGCACAGATAATCATGAGTTAATGTATAACTCATGATGAACTAAACCATTTATTAACGATTACTGCATCAGCAACTAATGAACATTCGATATGATTCAAAGATTAAGTAATCAATAAATTGTTATAAGTTAAATGCGTCATAATATATTTACTGCCTAATAACTTATTTTATTAACTAATGAAGTAAATTCATATGTTAATTACCACATTGGGTCGAAAGCCATGCCTTTAAACTTCCAGTTGTCTGCTTTAATTAATCATTAGCTAATGATTTGCATGGGTATCATTATGTTATGACTTTACTTGTTGAGGCACATGACTATTAACTAATTGTTAAGTAATATGTCATTGTGGTTATAGATGTTGAATTAGTTAGTTAGTCGAGTGCCTCAACAAGTAAAGTCATAGCATAATGATACCCATGCAAATCATTAGCTAATGATTAATTAAAGCAGACAACTGGAAGTTTAAAGGCATGACTTTCGACCCAATGTGGTAATTAACATATGAATTTACTTCATTAGTTAATAAAATAAGTTATTAGGTAGTTAATATATTATGACGCATTTAACTGATAACAATTTATTGATTACTTATTTTATGAATCATATTGAATGTTCATTTGTTGCTGATGCAGTAATCGTTAATAAATGGTTTAGTTCTTCATGAGTTACACATTAACTCATGATTATTTGTGCATTAGTTAAGCATGAATTAATGCATATTAGTGTCACCGTATTGTAAAATGTTACCCAAAAAATAAACAGACTACTGGGTCACTGTACTGAGTATTAACTTGATCTCTAGTTTTAAATACCTGTTTCTCTGTCCTCTGGTCTGCCGCTGGTACAATGTCATGGTTTTTATGTTCAATAATCGTACACAGCACACATATACATTCCTGGTCAGTGCGACAGAAAACCTCGAGGAGCTTCTCATGTTTCTGGCAGATCATCTCCTGCAGTCGTCCAGTGGCTTCAGTCAAATTGTGTCTCTTTCCTTTAAAGAAACTCTCATGTTGTTTGAGGTGTTTCTGACAGTAAGAGTTCAGACACACCAGACAGGACTTGACAGCTTTGTGTTTTCTTCCAGTACAGACGTCACACTGCACATCTCCAGCTCCAGCGTCACAGTCAGCAGAGAGTTTGGTCTTCTTCAGTTTCTCCACCACTTCAGCCAGCATGGTGTTTCTAGCTAAAGCAGGTCTTGGACTGAAGGTCTGTCTGCACTGAGGGCAGCTGTAGACTCTCATCTGATCCTCCTGATCCCAGCAGCCTGTAATACAGCTCTTACAGTAACTGTGTCCACAGGGAATGGCCACTGGATCCTTCAGGAGATCCAGACACACTGCACACAGGAACTCATCCTGAGAAAATCTGGCTTCTGCCATTTTACTGCATGAATACAGAGACACAAACACACAACAGCTCAACTACTCTTAAGTTTCTCTTTCCCTGAACTCATGTGTTTCATGTTTCCTGCTTCTGTTTGAGTCACGTGAGTAAAAGGGGTTTGTCTGTGAGTCTGTAAAGCAGGTTCCTCATTCCTGCTCCTGTAGAATCACACACACACACAGAGAGAGAGACAGACACAGACAGAGTGCATAGTGAGTCTTTACAGTGTCTGCTCTGTTTAAAATTCTGTTTTAAATGCAATCTGATTAAAATGTTTGAACTTTGATACATTTTTGAACATTGACAGACAGATATAGTTGACAGATACAAAAATGTCCTGTTGGTTTTATTTAGCGCTGCCCTGAATAAGCTGTTTGACTTAAAAGCAACAGCGTCTGCAGCTTTATAGCACAGCTGGGCACACAATGCTCGTTCTTGTTAACTCAGGGAACTGAGGATACGTTAGTAGCTGCAGCGCTCCCTTTAGAAACGGTCTCTCACATTGCGTGAATACGCTTGGGGAATGATGTCCAATAGAGTCGTATATAAACACAGAATGAAAAGTCATCCTGCGAGCCCAGCCCCAGAGACCTGATTTAAGAGTCCTAAAGGTAACATGGGATTTTTTTTATGTTCACACTGGCTAAATATGATCGGATTCCAATCGGATGTATGCACAAAAGTCAGATTTGAACTGACAGTCTGAACAAGGCTTTAGAGAACATTCAAAAGTAATATTCTCATACGGTTTACAAAATAACAAAATGTAACATTCCTCTTAATGTTGTCTTGTAACCAAGAAACAAAAACTAGATATTGAACATTCAGAAATATTGTTTTTATAATAAATGGAACGTCAGAAAAACATTCTTAGCACATATTTGAGTTTACTGGGACACACAAAGGCCTTCAGCAGCCGCTGGAGGTTTTGGGCCGCAGTCAGATCTGGATTTAAAAGGACTGTTGCCCTCAGCTCAGTTACGTTGCTGCTCATTGAACCCAGTCACTTACCTGCTTGTGTTTCTGCCCATCCGTTAATAAACACCCGTTTTGGAAGATAACTGTGCTCTACTGCTATTATGACAGTTGCTTTAAAAAAAAAAGGAATAATGTAATCAAATGTGATGCTGTAACAGGGCTGACGAGACGTGAGACATGCGGATGCAAATGCAAGCTTTTATTTACAGGCATGGTCAGAAATACAGGCAGGGTCGAGCAATGGCGAACAGGTATGGCAGGGACAAGACGAAGAGTAATCCTAGGACAAGCAAAGGTCGGTCGACAGCGAACAGTATCCGAAGGGGCTAGACGAGAGGTATCTGAAAATGAAGCAATAGTCCAGGCAGGGGAAACAATCCAAAACAGGCTGGGGAAAACAAGGAAAACTAACAGGGGAGAGTGGTAAACGCATACAATACTCAGCAACGAGGGAAACAAGGTCCAGGGTTTAAAGAGTGTGTGTGTGATGGGTTTCAGCTGTGTAAACAGTGCAATGTGTAATCTGTGACAGCTGTGTGATCTGTGCGATGGATGATGGGAAATTGAGTCCATTGTGATGTGTGCTCTGAGAGTCAATGTGGTGAGCGAGTGACCTCTGGTGGTGAATGAACGGAAGTGCAGACCAGATTCGTGACAGAGCCCCCCCCCCAAAGAGCGGCTTCCAGACGCTCCACACAATCTATAATCCAGGAGGGAGGTGGAGCAGAGGCGGAACAGGGGGAGGGATGGAGGGCCAGGTCCCTGCGGAAGCGGAGTGACCGGGGACCAAGGCAGAGCAGGAAGCCAGGGCAGAGTGGACGGGATAGGAGCCCACCAGGGCGGAGCCGATGGGACTGGAGCCCACCAGGGCGGAGCCAGACAGCAGATCACCACGGCGGCGCAGATAGAGCAGGAGCCCACCAGGGCGGAGCAGAAGACCACCAGAGCCAGATAGTGGACCACCACAGCGGAGCAGATGGAACAGGTGGAGCAGAAGACCACCAGAGCGGAGCAGACGGACCCGAAGACCACCACGGTGGAGCAGATAGAGCAGGAGCCCACCACGACAGATCAGGAACCCACAGCAGAGCCTGGGACCTAGGGAGAATGGAGACATAAAGAGGAGAGAAAACATGCACGGACCAAAGGACCGAGGCAGGGAACACAGAAAGTTCATAATTAGTCTCCATAGCCGTGACCGGACAGAACGAGAGTTCATTGACGGCCTCCATAGCCGTGACAGGACAGAACGAGAGATCATTGACGGATACCGCTGACACCTCTGGAGGTTCTACAGCGGTAAACTCAGGACACAGGGAGAGTTTAGTAACAGTCTCTTCGACCGCAACACAACAGGTTGAGAGTACATTACTGGGCGCCACCACCTTGCAGGGAACTGAAGCAAGCACCGCTGCTTCAAAAGGTTCTGTAGCATGCGCCGCTACCTCTGGAGAGACTGCAGTGGCCTCCATAGCCTCGGGGAACACAGTAGCGGGCGCCACTACCTCAGGCAGTTCTGTGGTGGTGTACGCAGCCCAAACGCAACAAAGCGATTCCCATCAGGGGAAGTGCCTCAGACAGGGGACTATGCATAAGAACAGGAGGGTTAGAGTGAGTTGGTTTGGGGATACCAGCAGTGCGTGCAGACACCAGCGGTACATCCCTCAAACTAGACATCAAATTGGGATAGTGGAAGACTGACCTTGATGATCTGGGTGTGTCAGCCCAGACGTGACGTGACTCTGGACGGTCAGCGGAGACGTGACCCGACTCTCGAAGGTCAGCGGAGACGTGCTGCGGTGACTCTGGACGAACAGCGTAGACGTGCTGCGGTGACTCTGGACGAACAGCGTAGACGTGCTGCGGTGACTCTGGACGAACAGCGTAGACGTGCTGCGGTGACTCTGGACGAACAGCTGAGATTTGAAGCGATTCTGAGAGATGAGCTGAGACGGGGCAAGATTTTGGGAGGTCAGTTGAGACGTGACTCGATTGATGACGACTAACTGTGACTTGATTCTCTGACATCAACTGTGACTTGACTTGGTTCTTTAAAATCCACTTTGACTTGACTTAGCTCATGAAGATCAGCTGTGACTTGGCTTGACTCATGAAGATTAGCTTTGACTTGACCGGGTGTTGTTGTGGCCGCCATTTTGTGAGCGTGCTCTGGTGCGTAATAGACGCGGTGTCGCGTTCCTCTTCCTCGACACCCACAGTAAACAGAGAGTTAGCACACAGTAAAGCATACTCCATAAAGTCTTCTAACGAACAATCAAACCTCCCTCCAGGTAAACATGACTTAATGGGCTCATTTACTCAGAAGCGAAAAATGTCCTTAAACACGACCTCATCCAAGGGTATCCTATAATACAACTCACAGAATTGAGTGACAATCCTCAATGGATGAATTCCCCTGTCTCAGGTCGAGCAGCTGATCGAAAAGGTCCATACCTGGCCAGGGCTCCATAGAAAAGCCGCTGGATCCTCGTGTGGCCGAGTATTCTGTAACAGGGCTGACGAGACGTGAGACATGCGGATCCAAATGCAAGCTTTTATTTACAGGCATGGTCAGAAATACAGGCAGGTATAATAATGGCAAACAGGTATGGCAGGAACAAGACAAAGAGTAATCCTAGGGCAGGCAAAGGTCGGTCGACAGCGAACAGTATCCGAAGGGGCTAGACGAGAGAGGTATCTGAAATATACAATACTCGGCAGAGAGGGAAACAAGGTCCAGGGTTTAAATAGAGTGTGTGATGGGTTTCAGCTGTGTAAACAGTGCAATGTGTAATCTGTGACAGCTGTGTGATCTGTGCTATGGATGATGGGAAACTGAGTCCATTGTGATGTGTGATGGGTGTTGTGAGAGTCAATGTGGTGAGTGAGTGACCTCTGGTGGTAAATGAACGGAAGTGCAGACCAGATTCGTGACAGATGCATCTCTGAGGGACTTTTGAACATCTGGTTTTTACTGTAAATTCTGTTCAAATGATCATTCATACATTTTACTTAAAGACTTACAGTATTTTACAGTAAATGTGCACTGTAAAAAATGACTTTTTTAAAGTTATTAATAAAACAAAGATTATTAGTATGTTTTAAAATAAAATACTATTTCAGTTTTTCTACTTCAAAATTTCATGTTTCAATTCAACGTTACTTGACGTTTCTTTAATTTTAAAGTGTGGAAGCTTGATTTCATCAGGATTCACTGAAAAAAAACCTGCTTTGAATCAATTTTCACTTTCATTTGCAAGTACATTTTTAAAAACTTACAAGTAAATGGCAAGCAACAGATTGAATTAAATTACATTTTGAAGTAGAAAAACTGAAATTGTAAGTTCTTTTAAAACAATCAAATCTGTTTCATCTACAACTTAAAAAAAATTTTACAACATGTGTTCATGTTCCTAGAGATGATGAATTACATGTTTTCTTCAGATGGTTAAAGAAAGTAGATAATGAACAGTCTGAGACGTGATCTGTGTGAATTTGTACAGAGTTGTTCAGCATCATCTTTAACTGCTGAAAGCATGTTGCAGGAGTTTGTGTCAGAATCTGAGGAAACCTGGCTGAGCTTTCATTGGTGATCTGATACTACAGCGGTGTTAAAAATGAGTCAAAGAGAGTAAATGAAGCACCTGAGGCTCGTTCATGAACACATTCACTCTCTCTCACTCCATTCATGAGAGTTATCAGTGTTTATGGATATAAATCTGTGTGTCTTTGTCTCTCTCTGGTTCTCTCTCCTCTCAGATCATGTGTGAGATCATATTCAGTCTCATCTCAGATTAGCTGGAGCTCAAAGCGCAGGAATTCAGTGAGGACGGACAGCAGATAGATGAGCTTCTCCTGTAGAAATACACCTTCAGCATGTATAATGTCAGTGTATCCAGCAGCTCAAGCAGTCAGCTCCGTCTGAGAATCTCCCAGAATTAGAAAAGTTCATATGTTGCTCAACGGTGCTCTCTAGTGCTTCTCTAATTCACTGCATGATGTTGGGAAGATCTGAGAGAAAAATTAAAAAAAAAATAGCTACATGTCCAAAGGCCATAAAGTGACGAACTATAAAAGCTTGTTTCCACCACACCATAAAAAACAATACATAAAAAAAAATAAAAAAAATACTTTGACTGTTTTTCAACTCAATCTCAAAATCTCAACAGACACACACATATGAGATTAAAAAATGTGAGATTAAAAAATGCAATTACAGGCTTCCATAATTTTAGCATATTAGAATTTAGTTAATATTTTGATTTAGCTTTTTTTTTGTACTTTAGTAATGTTATCATGTACTTTTGCTGTCATTTATATTATTTTTTAAATAAATATTACTATTAGTTCTAAGATTATTTCTATATCAGTTTTAGTATTACCGGTAGTATTATTTATTTTATTTTATTTTTTTCAAGTTAGTAATTTTAGTGCATCAAGCTGTCAACTTCAAAATTAGCAATGTTGATTGTGATAACTATGGTAGGCCTACTATGGAAATTATGGTACCATGGAAAATAATTTTTATGATTTATTTTCTGTAACAGAAAGCAGCAGGTAGACAGCTGTGAAATATGAGCGTGTTGCTTCACACTGAAAGTGTTTCTTCTGTAAAGAGCATCATGATGTTTGTGTTTGTGCTGATTTGTGTCAGCAGGTGGCGCTGTTCTGTGAGTCACACCGGGCTCTTGAACAGAAATCATGTGGCTCTCTCACCCTTTACCTTCACCAACAATTAACACATAAAACATCAGACACTAGAGCTCAGCTTTCTGCAGAAAAACAAAAAAACAAAACAAAAAAAACACACATCTGTTGTACAGTCTACCAAAGATCATGAACAGTTTTAGAATAATAATATATTTATAGTTGTATCGCGCTCTGCATATCCTCGAAGACATCATGCTCATTGTTGTACTCATCGATATGTATAGGTAGAATCCCTATTCCACCATCTAAATAATAACACATCTACCTATACATATCTATGGTTGCACCTGCATGACGTTGTATTTTGGTTACACAACCTAAAAACAACAAAATCTCAACGTCAGCGGACATCGGTATTAGACATCAATTTAACATTGACATTAGACATTGAATTTACATCGAATTTTGGTCACCCGTCGTCACAACCGAAATTTAACTAAATATCAGCGTCTTATGTCATTGTGTGCCTGCTGGGTCATATTAATGTAGTGTCACTAGTTAGCAGTAAACTGGTTACCTCACATGTTTAGATTTGTGTTGGATGGCTTCGACGTGGAAAGAAGTTATCATTGGTTAACACAGAGAAAAAAGTAGTAGGGTGAATATAGAGATGCAGTTTTTATGTAGTTAATTAAGCTGAATTATTCTAGGCTGATCTGTCTTCTATTGGTTTTACACATGTACACTTATATATGAGCTGTACGTTTGCCTGTTCACATGTAGAAAAACACTGGAGAACCACATGGAGCTGATACTGAGTGACGGAACATTCCTGTCTCTGAACAGAGTCTCACTGTAGTTTTGTACAGTAAGTGTTTTATTCAGCATCATGTCAATATATCATCAGATCAGACTCTCTCACACGTACTGATCAAACTGTGTTTCCTGACTCAGAGGAACTTAACCCTGAGAAACACAGAGGAACATTCAGAGAGAAAGACAGGGGGAAAATCCAGGGGAAATTAAAAGGACAATTTAAAGGCTGAACGTATGTTAACCAAACACAGGCGCTCATATATCACGCTCCAGCAGCGGCTCCTCACACAGCGCTGGGTTTGTGTTTCACAGACTGAGCTCTCTGAGGGAGTTCGGTTCAACTCTGAACTAAACATGGGAGACCGGGGCATGTTGTCACACTTTACACTGCAGTGAAAATTCCTCAGGATGGGTTTAGATCCGAAAATCACTTTCTTTTGAGAAAAAATATAATAATAAAATACAATACTAATAATATTAATATTCTAATAATAATAATTATATTATTGCATATTTCAGAATAAGTAAAAAGTTAATAAATAAGTTAAAAAATCAATAAATTAAAATTCAAACAAACTATTTGGCTAAATAAATAAATCTAGTTTACATAATAAATAACTAAATAAATGAATGAAAAACAAATAAACAAGGAAATAAAATATGTTCATAAATAATAATAATAATAATAATCTAATAATGTCATATTATTAGAATATTATATTTTAGAATAAATTAATAAGTAGGCCTAAAAAATAAATAAAAAACAAATTATTTGTATAAATAAATAAATACATAGTTGTCATAATAAATTAATTAATTAAAGAATAAGTAAATGAAAAAAAACAAACAAATAAATAATATTCATATATAATATTTCATAATGAGATGCTTTTATTAAAAAGCCTATTGCTGGCTTTTCAGCAAAATCAGTAGCCTATAAACGTTAATGCAGAAAAAAAAATACATATATTGAATTTAACCCATTGACACAGCAATTACAGCATAAATTCATAACAACATGATATCTTACCCTAATGCAAATCTGCATTTGTGTAAGGTGACAATAATTAACCTGAGAAAACAGTTTAACCTGTGTTTATTCAACCCAGTCAGACATTATATTAATGTTTTGTTTGGGACGACAGACAAAAAAAAATAAATAAATAAATAAAATCATTTACTTAGTATATCACAGTTTTGAAGTAGAAAACACGGAAAACACTGCTAAAGAAAACTAACTTTTAAGTAAACCCTTATAGATAGACAGACAGAAGGCCATTTCTTTCAGCCTGTTTGCATGAGAGGTTAGTTAGTTCTTCCCAAAGCGGCCTAATTTCTTATTTTAAATCAATTAAAAGTTGTCCAGCCATCGCCTTCAGATCAATGGCGAAGTCTCGCAGTCTTCCGGAGGCGCTTGTGTACTTGTTTGTTCCTGAAGTAGGTCAGTGGAGCATCAATGCTGCATTAATGCGCTAAAATTAGCCTCATCAGACCCAGCAGACGTTTTTAATTAAAGAGGAAACAAACATCAAGGCATCGGGCCCAATTAAAAGATCAGCACAAACAGAATAACGATAGGGATTGAACACACAGAGATTAGTGGAAGAGGGCTGAGAGACTGCAGATAATCAGCTTTACCGAGGAACGACTGACCGACCGATCCGGTCATACCGACATCTACAGACAAATCAGCGTCTACTCTCCGGAGAAATGGGTCATGTGAAGGGGAAGGCTTATTTAACCAATTAATAAATGAAATAAAGCTATTTTGACCGCTGGACTTCATCAGATAAACTATTTTGTATGACCGCTAGGTGGCGCTACGCACTTGTGAATCTGCATATGAGCTTTCCATCGATAAACTGTTGCATCTGAAATTTGTTAATAAACCAATAAAACTCAAGACATTTCCCAAAAGAGCACGAGAAACTTCAAGACAGGCTGCAAATAAATACATTATTTATTTTTTTAGTAAAATATTGAAACATTCCTAAATCAAAATTTACTTCACAAGTGATACAGGATAAGATATAAAGCCTTGTTTTCCGTACAATTTGTTAAAATTAATTGACAAATATCTGCCAGTGGAGTTAAAAACATAATCATGATCTGCTTTTGAATTAAGTTTACTTTTCTGACCGCACTGACATATATTTTGTTCTTGTTTTAAGTATAAACTCACTTAATGTTTGTTTGTTTGTTTGTTTGTTTGTTTGTTTATTTATCTATCAGAAAACAAGACTTAATGAATAATTTGGTTCTCAAGCAAATGTACCTTGATTTAAAAATATTTAGATATTTTGACTGTAAAACAAGTCAAAAATAATAGCAAGGAAATTATTTTTACATCTATTATTTATTATTATTATTTAAATTCATTATTTATTATTATTAAATCATATTTAAATTGCGTGATTTAACTCGAATCTGAAAAACAGAAAGATCTTTTAAATCTGCAGGCAAAACACAAATATTTTTATTTCATCAAACTGGGCATACAAAAACGTTATTACTAATAATAACAAATTATTATTGTGACAAATTACACGCAACATTCACACATATGCTGAAAAACACATAAATGTATTCAAATACTTATAAAGACTGATAAAAAAGAAAGTAGGCATGTAAATGAGGGGTTGGTGTTATTGTGGGCACATAACGGTACATTCAATACCTGCAGCGCAACTCTGTTATAATATTCAGCCTACGCGATGATTGACAGCCGCCTCATCCAATCAACGCCCGAGTCGATGACTTTACAATAGAACTGGGAGCCAGAGAGGGGCGGGGTCAGGCACAGACAGCCAATGGCAAGACAGGAGGGCTGGCGTTTTCTCAACTCGGGCTTTTGTTCTCTGTCAGGGCAGCAAAGTGAAGTTTGGTCACCGTTATTCCGCGGGACATCCCGTATCAGAATCACAGGGATAACATTAGTGCTGCTTTATTTCCTTGAGGAAAAACTCTCAGGAGGATTTAATCGTAGCGAACTTTCCTTTTCCTCACAATGGAAACTCCATCATCATCATCATCATCATAATGATCCTGAGAGGAACGCGAAGTTTTGCTGGATGAATTCTGACAGGATTTTACAGCGAATGAACCCATTCTCCTCCCTAAAACGGATTTTTAAGGATACCCCCGCGGATCTACAGCTCTCTTTAGGAACTCTTTAGCGGAACTTTACCTCAAGTTTGTTTGAAACGGCGAGCGCGCTTTGGATACATTTCCTTTGATCGCCGCTTTTTTGGATACAATGTTGCAAATCTGAGGTGAATGTATCAGGCTCGGAAAAACCCTGACTGGATCTGTGATCATGGCGCTTTCAGGTAGATCTCTAGACACTTTGCACCTCATTTTGTTCGTTTTATGGACTTTATCGCGCTACTCTTTATCCAGTCAAGTTCGGCAGGAGTTTGAGGTTCTGGAGGAGCAGCCGGTGGGCACATATGTGGGCACCATCGACACCAAACCCTCTTTTACGTACAGATTCAGCGAACACCACAAACTTTTTTCCATCAACGCCACGACGGGCGTCATCTACACGTCCTCCGTGATCGACAGAGAAGTTTTGCCTAGTAACATCATTAATGTGGTGGTTCTGTCCAGCCAGCCCACTTACCCTACCGAGGTGCGCATCGTGGTTTTGGATATTAACGACAACGCGCCGGTGTTTCCTGACGCGTCGATCGTGGTGTCGTTCAAAGAGGACGCGAGCAGCGGGCGTCAGGTGATTCTGGACACCGCGACGGACGCGGACATCGGGAGTAACGGAGTGGATCACACCACCTACAGAATCGTCAGCGGGAACGACCAGCGAAAGTTTCGTCTGGATATCACCGTCAATCCGAGCGGAGAGGGCGCTTTTCTGCACTTGGTCTCCACGGGAGGGCTGGACAGAGAATTAACCCCCTTCTACCAGCTCCTCATTCAAGTGGAAGACAAAGGAGAGCCTAAAAAGTTTGGGTATCTGCAGGTAAACGTCACCATTCAGGATATAAACGACAACCCACCTGCTTTTGACCAGGATCATTACCAGACCAGTGTGTTTGAGGACGCTGCCATTGGCTCTAGTGTTTTGCAAATAACAGCCACAGATCTAGACGAGGGTGCAAATGCTGATATAACATATGTTTTAGATGAAGGAACTCCTTTTCAGATAGACCCTAAGGCTGGGACTGTGATTATAAAGGAGGGGTTGGATTATGAGACAAGGAAGGAGTATTCCCTCACTATCCATGCAGTAGACAATGGCGTTCCTTCTCTCTCAGGCAGGTCAGAAGCGACTATAAAACTGCTTGATGTGAATGACAATGACCCCGTAGTTAAATTTCGATACTTCCCAACCACATCCAAATTCGCTTCGGTGGATGAGAATGCACAGGTGGGCACTGTAGTGGCACTATTAACGGTTTCAGATTCAGATTCGTCCACAGCTAATGGTAATATTTCAGTTTCTATACTTGGTGGAAACGAACAGAGACACTTTGAAGTCCACAGTTCGCCCGTCCCCAATCTGAGCCTAATCAAAGTAGCCAGTGTGCTCGACCGAGAGCGAATCTCCTCCTACAACCTCACCGTTTCAGTGTCAGATAACGGCAGGCCTGTCGCTCGCTCATCTTTTGCGAGTCTGGTTATATTTGTGAATGATATTAACGACCATCCGCCCATATTTCAGGAAGCTGTGTATAGGGTAGACATAAGCGAGGACATTCCTAAAGGCAGCTACATTAAAGGGGTCTCAGCCACAGATGGAGACTCCGGGCAGAACGCCAATCTCCGCTACTCACTGGTGTCTGGAAACAGTTTGGGCTGGTTTGCCATCAGTGAGAACAGCGGTTTGGTTACCAGCGCAGCAGAGCTCGATAGGGAAACAGCTTCTCAAATAGTGTTAAATATCAGTGCCAAAGACCAAGGCCTGCAGCCGAAAATCTCCTACACTAAATTAATAGTGAACATCACCGACGTTAACGATCAGGTCCCCACTTTCACTCAAAGCACATATCACATTTCATTAGTCGAGCATTCGCCAGCCGGATCCGAGCTTGTGGTTCTGTCCGCCACAGATTCGGATCTCGGTGCCAATGGCACGGTCCGGTTCTCATTTGACCTTGAAACCCCTGTAAGCATTCAGAATAAGTTCAGGTTAGATGCAATATCAGGCCGGTTGAGTACAGCCACAGAGTTAGACAGAGAAGAAGAGAGCTCCTATCTGCTGCACATCAAAGCCACAGATGCAGGAACGCCCCCCCTTTACTCCATCTGCAAAGTCAATATCACACTGAAGGACGTTAATGATAACAATCCAGTGTTTTACCCCGTGCAGTATTTTGCCAATATTAAAGAAAACGAGCCTTCGGGCTCATTTGTGACTAGTGTAACAGCTTCCGACCCTGATCTCGGCCGTAATGGCACTTTAAAATATGCCATCACTGCCGGTGATTCGTATAAGTTTCACATCAACAGCAACTCTGGTAAAATTACAACCTTAGTGCCACTCGACAGAGAGGAGAAAACCGCTTATCAGCTGCAGGTCACCGCGACGGACGGAGGCGGTTTGCGCTCAAACACGCAAGCTATAGTCACAGTCACTGTTGTGGACACACAAGATAACCCTCCCGTGTTCAGTCAGAAAGAGTACAGCTTTGTTATGTTCGAGAACGTGGCCGTTGACACCATTATTGGCAGCGTGTCGGCCACCACGGTAGATCTGAACACAAATATCACTTATTTGATCGCATCGGGGGATCAGCGTGGTCTGTTTGCTATCAAAGGCAGCACAGGGCAGATCACAGCTTCAGGTCTGATAGACAGAGAAGAGCAGGCGTTTTACCAGCTCAGGGTGATTGCGAGGGGTGGGGAGATTACAGGGGAAGCTTTAGTTAATATCACAGTGAAGGATTTGAACGATAACGCCCCTCATTTCATTCACAATGTCGAGCATGTCAGCGCTGTCGAAAACTGGGCCACTGGACATCAAATATTCCAAGCTAAAGCTTCGGATCCTGATGAGGGGACCAATGGTATGGTCATTTACAGCCTTAAACAAAACCCCAAAGGCTTGTTTCATATCCACGAAAGACATGGATTGATCACCCTCACTGGCCCCTTAGAAGTCACCACCAGCTCCTACCAGGTGGAGGTCATGGCCTCCGACCTCGGCGTTCCTCAGCGCACCTCCAGCCTCATTCTCACCATCAGTGTGTACGACGTTAATGACAACACGCCAGTTTTCGACCAGCTTTCTTATGAAGTCACCATTTTAGAATCCGAGCCGGTTAACAGTCGCTTTTTTAAAGTGGAGGCCAGCGACAAAGACTCTGGACTCAATGGGGAAATTGTGTATGACATCGTAAGCGGAAACACAAATGACGTTTTTGGGATTTTCCCTGACGGGCAGTTGTATATTAAAGCAGATTTGGATAGAGAAGTTCAAGATCGGTATAGTTTATTAGTGGTGGCCAAAGATAGAGCCGTCGAGCCGCTGAGCGCTAGCGTTAATGTGACGATTCTTCTCGACGATGTCAATGACAACCGTCCGCTTTTCAACAGCACAAATTATGTGTTCCGCTTCGAGGAAGAGCAGGAGCGAGGCTCTTTCGTCGGGCTGGTTTTCGCTGAGGATAAAGACTTTGGGCCGAACAGCGAGGTTCGTTACTCCTTTGAAACGCCGCAGTCAAATTTCGAGCTGAACGCTATGTCGGGCGCATTGACTAGCACGCTACAGCTCGACCGCGAATCTCTTATGAGACAGAGAGGCGCCGCAGTGTTCAGTTTCACTGTCATATCCTCCGATCAGGGTCTTCCCAAGCCTCTCAAAGACCAGGCCAAAGTTCAAGTGTACATACAGGACATCAACGACAACCCACCGAAATTCACCAAAGACATTTACCAGGCCTCAATCTCAGAATCCGCCCAGAACTTGACGCAGCTGCTCCGAGTCTCGGCCTCAGACGTAGACGAGAATAAAAATGGCCTTGTTCGCTACGACATCGTGGAGGGAAATGAGGAGAAACAGTTCAGCATTGACAGCACTTCTGGTCAAGTTACTCTAGTGGGTAAACTAGACTACGAGACAACACCCTTTTACTCTCTCAAAATTATGGCAGAGGACTCTGGGATTGTGCCTCTTTCATCCACTTGTGTGTTGAGCATCAGTGTTCTGGATGATAACGATAACACTCCATCGTTTCCCAAAACAACTATCACAGTGGATGTGTTGGAGAACATGCGGATTGGAGAGCTGGTCGCCTCCGTAACCGCCACAGACTCTGACTCTGGATCCAACGCCGACATCACATACAGCATCTCCGCCACCAACAACCACGGCACTTTTAGCATCAGTCCCAACACTGGCAGCGTTTTCCTGGTCAAAAAACTGGATTACGAAACGCAGTCCCTATACAAACTTAACATCACAGCCAAAGACAGCGGGAGGCCATCCAAGTCTTCCTCCATTCCGGTCATCATCCACGTGAGAGATTTTAATGACAATCCTCCTGTTTTTACACCGGGTGACATTTTCAAATCCATCCCTGAAAACCTCCCTCTCTCCACTTCTGTCATGACTATAACTGCTCACGACACGGATGCCGACATCAACGGCCAGCTGGAGTACTCCGTCATCATGCAGACTCCTAGGGGTGTGCATTTCCGCATCGACCCCGCGTCTGGAGTGATCTATACAAACAAGGAGATAGACCGAGAGTTCTCCAACCTCTTTGAGCTGACCATCAAAGCAACCGACCAAGCCGTGCCAGTCGAGTTCCGTCGTTTTGCTCTGAAAAACGTTACCATATGGGTGACGGACCAAAATGACAACGTGCCCGTATTTATCTCCCAGAATGCCCTAGTGGCCGAATCTAACATAGTGATCGGTTCCATTCTGACAACAGTAGTGGCTTTCGACCCTGACGAGGGTGCGAACGGAGAGGTGGAGTATGAACTTGTGAGGGGGGATTCAGATACGTTTATTATGGACCGTTACAGTGGAGATATCAGACTCGCCTCTCAACTCGTTCCTTCAAAACTCATCTACAGTCTGACCGTGTCGGCTACGGATCACGGCACGGATCGCAAGACCTCAAGGACGGAGCTGACCATTATCCTTCAGGGTACGGATGGCCCGGTCTTCTCCCAACCCAAATACATCACTATTCTAAAGGAGGGCCAACCGCCTGGAACCAATGTCATCTCTTTGGATGCCTCCAGTCCTCGTGGCACTGGCACCAAGGTGGAGTTTTTTATTGTTTCGGTCCGGAGCGGAGGGAAGGCCGCAGGCCGGCTTTTTACCATCGGCCGTCACTCCGGGGTGATCCAGACAGCTGCAGAACTGGACAGGGAGCAAGGCTCGGACCTCTACTTGATAGACGTGTACGCCATCGAAGCCGACGCCAGCCAACCCAGAACGCAGCATGCAGAGGTGAGTAATCACGTTTTTTTTTTTTTGGGGTGTCAGTGATTTTGATGGCTCTTGCATATTGTGCGAAAGGAAATCTATGGGAACATATTCTGAAACATGTGCTTAAGTCATTTGTGTGAATGTGGTGGAAAAACCTGAGCGAAAATATGAGCGAGTGTTGGATAACCGTACGTGCATTACTAAAGTTCCTGCTTGTTTTTTTCCCCCCTGTTCTTTTTTAGACGATCTGGGTTGTATTAAGTATAAATTGCTTTGCACTTGAGAATGTGGGCTTTGTTTTTTGGCAGGCTAGCTGTATTGTTTCAGCTCGGAGAGAGCGCAGGCCTTAATCTCAGTGCAGAGCGCTCGCTGTGCAAAGAGAGGGGAACCCTGGGTAAAATGTGATGGTTTGCGTTCCCGCTGCGACTGAACTAATCTCTCTTATCAGCAGCGACAAATTCAACAAATCAGACGCCCAGACAGCGTGATTGCAGATATTAATAACACGAAACCACAGGATGGGATTGTTTGTTTCTTTCTTATTGTAATCATTTTCTGGCCAAGAAAAGGCAGGGTAAAAGGGAAATGAGTGGTGGAGATCCGCGTGTGGGTCTCAGATACCTGTCCCCCGCCGAGTAAGCGGGGGAATTAGCCAGGGTTTGAACGCCCCGGGCGATGTCGGAGCAGGGTGGTCCGTGAGACCCTGCTTTGTGCCACCAGCTTTGCCTGAACAGGCAATAAGTGACCATTAAATTCAGCTGACCCTCTAAGTCTCAGTGAATAGAAATTTCCTTTCAGAGGGGGCTGAGTGGAGTAAGAGGAGGAATCTCTAAAAGTGAAACTTAATCCGCACGTTCAGTTGGTACATTGCGACGCATCTGCGTTGCTCCCGCTAAACTCTCCCTCGAGGGATAGAGTTAAACTCTCGGCTGCAGGAACCAGATGAAATTCTACACTGGGCTTGTGGGTTTGTGTGCGCAGGCCTCTGCTCAAATGAAAAACAAATGTGATTCTATATATGTGTGTGTTTTGGAAATTTCAACTGGAACCGAAAATGTTATATTATTACAGGCTTGATGATTCGCGTTTATGAAGTGGATTTTTTTTCTCTCGTTCTCTGCTGCTGTGATGAAATGTGCTTTGTGTTAGAGTCTTGAAAATAGCTTCCCGAGAGGCGTTGCTCTCCATTCCGAGAGAAAGAGAGTGAGCGTAATTGAAGCCAAAATGGTTTGGGTTTGCTTTGCTTTGCTTTGTGAGGGGGTATCATCGTTTGTGTCAGCTAACGGTGTGCTGAAGTAACTCTTCTGAGGTTGTGTCAGAGTGTCCATGTGAAGTGAAGATCATACTGTACAGCAGTGACAATGAAAGCAGATGTGGGTGACATTAGATCTGCTCAAACTCTATGTGTGTGTGTGTGTGTGTACCAACTTAACCATATTTTGGGGAAAAATGAGGTCCTCAATTGTAAGTTTTTTAGAAATGTAAAAATGCAGGAAGTTTTCTGTTTACAGTATGTATAAGTATCTGTATATAACATTAGAAGTCTATGCAATGTCCCATTTGGAAGTAAATGTGTGTGTGTGTGTGTGTGTGTGTGTGTGTGTGTGTGATTGTTTGGCTTCACAATTTCAATGCAAATTAACTTGTTTTCTTAACTAGTACGCTTCTTGTTTGCCAATAAAAACATCCTTAAGAAATCATACAACCCTACTTAAGTTGATGCTTGAAAGAAAAAACAAAACAAAACAATAAAACAAGTCTAGATATCTTATAAAAATGTTGCTTCTCAAGTAATTGTATTTGATTTTAGGATTTTAAGATGTTTTACTGGAAAACATACTGATCATCCCATTTGGAAATGTAGTATATGAAGTATATTGCCTTGTATGAAGAGTATTATGTTACATATAGCTAGATATACATTTCTAATAGGTTTCAAGTATGTTTTTACTTCATATGATAATATTGCATACATGGAAGTTTAATGTATATTTTGTTTGCGTCTGACTAGCCTATGTAAAATCACTTCTCTCTTCACCTCAACTCTACAGAACATTTTTATTTTTTTGGACATTATTTGAAGTACTTTGTAGTATGATGTAAATGAATATGATAATCTTTCAGCATGATTGTATTTAACAGTATTGCTGTTGTTCTATAGTGACCCCACGGTGCTTTTCTGATATTCTCTCTCGCTCTTTCTCTGATGTTTTTCTTTTATTCCTGTCAGTCTGTCTGTCTGCTGTAATGTATGTGTGGTTTCTCTCATATGACTGATTTAGGGATGATTACTCGTCTCTCTCTTCTTCCTCTTTACTCCCTTTCTCTCTTTTCTCGTTTAGCGGTGGGAGGATGAGGGTTTGGATGGATAGACCCGTCTCTCTCTCTCTAGCTCCCCCTCTCGGCTCGGTATCTGTGTGTACGTCACTACCTGAGCATCACACCTGTGTCTCTGTGAACCCGGCAACAGCACAAGCTTCTGTAGCCGGTCAGAATCACCTGAGAGCCGCTGTACAGTTGAGATCAAAAGTTTACATCCTCCTTTCAGAATCTGCAAAATGTTAATTATTTTACCAAAATAAGAGGGTGCTGACCTGAATAAGATATTTTGCATAAAAGATGTTTATAGTCCACAAGAGAAAATAATAGTTGAATTTATAAAAATGACCCTGTTCAAAAGTTTACATCCCCGTGATTATTAATACTGTGTTGTTCCCTGAATGATCCACAGCTTTGTTATTTGTTTAGTGATAGTTGTTCATGAGTCCCTTGTTTGTCCTGAACAGTTAAACTTCAGAAAAATCCTTCAGCTCCCACAAATTCTTTGGTTTTCCAGCATTTTTGTGTATTTGAAACCTTTCCAACAGTGACTGTGTGATTTTGAGATCCATCTTTTCACACTGAGGACGACTGAGGGACTCATACGCAGCTATTACAGAAGATTCAAACGCTCTCTGATGCTCCAGAAGGAAAAACCATGCATTATGAGCCGAGAGGTGAAACCTTTCTGAATTTGAAGATCAGGGTAAATTTAACTTATTTTGTCTTCTGGGAAACATGTAACTATCTTCTGTAGCCTCTGAAGGTACTAAATGAAAATAAATAAATAAATAAAATTATATTTAGGAAAAATGTACACATCTTCATTCTGTTCAAAAGTTTGCTCTTAAGCATAAAGGCTCTTAATGCATGGTTTTTCCTTCTGGAGCATCAGAGAGCGTTTGAATCTTCTGTAATAGCTGCGTATGAGTCCCTCAGTCGTCCTCAGTGTGAAAAGATGGATCTCAAAATCATACAGTCACTGTTGGAAAGGTTTCAAATACACAAAACTGCTGGAAAACCAAAGAATTCGGTACTAAATAAACAACAACATGCATTTTATATGATTCCTCTTATTTTGGTAAAATGATTAACATTTTGCAGATTCTGAAAGGGGGGTGTAAACTTTTGACCTCAACAGTATGTGTTTGAGTTTGAGGGCAGGAGTAAGTTTGGTTAAAGTTAAACGGACATCACTTACAGCAGGCAAATAAAGTAAACATATGCACTGTAAAAAGTTATTTTTTCAGTTGTAAAAAAAAGTTTAATGTACTTAAGTTTTACAAGACATTACCATTTCAGCCTTGCTACATCAAAACTTGCCATTACTTTGTAATTTATTGTAAAATTAACTAGCGATTTGCAAGTGAAAATGAAAAAAACACCAAATTCACGTTCATGTGGAAAACAGCAACATGGCAGAAGAGCAGCACTGTGTTCCTGTGAATGCCTGTGCGAGTAACTTGAGGCGAGGCATTAACGGGTTAAGTGTAATGACGTGCTATTGTTTCTCTCGGTGAGGTTTGTTTACTCCGAACTGCATCTGAAAGCGATTTGAGAAAGTGAATCACTGAAATCAGGCATGGATTGTGCTGCGCTGAAGGTGTGGAGAAAGTTTAAACTGACACGGCTGATATCTGCTGAGTTCAGCTGCATACTATATCTCTCATTATTATGTTTGAGTTAGGATTTTGACAAAACAAAACTGTGTTTGGACGCCTTACATGTCAGTCAGATAGCTGACGGTTCACACAAATGCATGGGGTTTTGCATTTCAAAAGAATTTAAATTTCTGTGATCAGTGTTGTTTTACTATCAGTGAGATACTATTATAGTTTTTTTTATTATTTTTATTTTTATTTTTGTTAAAGTATTAGTCATTTTTTTGTGTTTTGTCATTTTCTTTTAACTATAATAACCCTGGTCTGAAGCTGCAGAGACATTTATTGCATTAACTGCATAAGACAGTAAGACTGTTTTCAAAGAATAAATCCTAAATGTTGTGTATTATTCTAACGCCATAAGCACATATTTCCCCTAGTTTTAAGCATAAATCCATTTCAGAAAATAAATCTTAAATTATTTAAATGATGTGTATTTTTCTTACCTCAAAGGCAAATTGTTTTAGGTATAAATCTAACAACACTTTGTTAGATTTATACCTAAAACAATTTGCCATTGAGGTAAGAAAAATATAAATAATTTAAGATTTATTTTCTGAAAATATGTCTTATGCAATTAATCTTTCCTTTAAAAACATATACATATTTAACTGCAAAAAAAAGACCAAAACACTGATTTAGTATTTGGATAAAAGCATCTGCTAAATGCATAGATGTAGTTTTAAGAATATGTCAGTGAGTTTGTCACGTCTTTATGGTTTTATCTGTAATTTCATTTTCCATCAACAACTTCTGTTGTTCTGAAAGAGTCTTTGAATCATTTGTGAGTCGGTTTATAGTGAAGATACTCAAATATAATAGCCAGCAATTAATGCACAAAGTATGAGGAGCATAAATGTCCCCCATAAACCATCCAGACAGAGTTTAGAGCAGCTCAGATCGCTTGATGAGACTTCGGTATCTGGAGAAAATCTGACCACAGAATTGTCTTTCCTTCGGTTCATGAGTTGGAATTTGAATTGAATAGGCCACAATCCACAGGAAGTTGAGATGACAGGGAGACTCGCACAGCTGATGCATTCTGGGAAATGGAGTGTTTTTCCACCCTGGTCCACTAGTTTTCTTTTTTAATTTTTTTAAAGCTTTCAAACAAGGCATTGTTGTCTCAAAATGTATGGTTTGCCTTGATGAATTTAGCTTTTTTAGTTACAAATTACTGTTGCATGAATTTCTTTGATTTTCAGTGCATTTTAATTCTACTTTTGAATTGCAGTTCCCATCCATTTCAATTCCACAGTAAGTATTAAACTAATCTGAAGTGTTAGAGGTTTGATCGCATCTCTATGAGTATTAATACAGTGCAAAAAAAGATGTATTTTGTCTTGTTTTCCAGTTCAAACATCAAAAGATTCTTAAATCAAGATGCATTTACTGGAGAAGCAGTAAGTGAGAAAATGAAGTGAGTTTATGAATAAAACCAGAACAAATGTCTGTCAGTGGTGTCAGAAAGATAAACTTCATTCAGATCAAGATGCATTTTACTGGAGATGCAAAACGACTTGAGATATTAAGCCTGGTTTTCTGAAAACTGTATTCAAATCAACTGAAAAATGCATCAAAATGAAGTGTGTTTATGCTTAAAACAAGAACAAATATCTGTCAGTGCAGTCAAAAAATCAAACTTAATTCAAGGACAAAACAAGATTATTTTTCTGGCCTCATTGATCTTGTTTTAGGCCAAAACTGACTCAATTTTGATCAGTTTCTCAGAAAACAAGACTTAATATCTCAAGTCATTTTGCATCTTTAGTAAATGTATCCGGATTTAGGAACATTCAGATATTTGTGCCGGAAAACAAGACAGAAATCCTGCGGAAGAACATGATTTTGTGCAGTGCAGTGATGGTTGACTTCACTAACGGCAGTAAATCTAATATTGTCTGCATCTTTCTTACATCTACACTGAGAAACGAATGCATTTGTTTGCGCTCATAGAAACGGATGTTTGCTGTAATAGTCTGATTTTAAAGAGTCGGAGAATGGTGGTCGTATGCAGACAGCAGCGGCAGCCGCATGTGTTTGTGTGTTTGGCTGCGTAATTGAAAACAGCTGCGTGTGTTTTTGAGTTTTTGTGCTACACTCTTACAAACTCAGCATGACTGTGTCTTTCTGTCTGTCTGTCTGAGCGTGTGTGTGTGTGTGTGTGTGTGTTGACGGCTGACAGTGATTTATGGGTGTGTTTGTGCCACTGATTGTGGGTCAGGCTTCAGGAAGTGACTTTGTGAGTAAATTCAGTCGATTGAGTTGATTTGAGTCTAAGGGACTCAAATGCTTCATTGACACAATACTAAATACAAAAAGAAAAAGGAAAGCGCTTGAGGAAGAGATGAACTTGTTGAACCGCGGCACAGACCCGGTGCAGGTGAAGCAGCAGTGAATGAAGAGGCAAAAGTACACGCGATTAGAATACAACTACTTCATAAGTGTCATTGTAGTACTGTTTAGAGTACTATTATGGTGTTGTTTTAATATTTAAATTAGCTTTCATTTTAATATTTTCATTTTCCTTTTTTTTTCTTTTTTTTTATTAAGTTTTTATTTCAGTTACTGTTTTTTTATTGTTTTAAATTAGTCGCAAATGCAACATTTCTGATTTTCGTTTAAGTTTTTAAGTTTAAGTTTTGCATCTTAATAACAACAACACTATTGTAATCATTATTCCATATTTTTAATCTGAACTAGGGTTGAAAGATATATATATATATATAATTACAGTTTTTCTGATAAAAAAAAGGTTTTAGGGCTGCAGAATTTAACTTCCCCAAAAAATCATATTGCATATTTAATGCATAATTGTTTACAAATATGATGCATATTTTCATAATTAAATTACAAATATTTAATAAAATAAGAACATTTATTATTGCAATAATGCTTTTGTACTGTACAATTAAACAACGAGTATTTAATAATAATCTAAATTTTTTTAATCTAATTTTATTTGAGCTTTATTTCAATTAACAAAATACATTTTTAATTCTAATTTGATTATGTATCATTATGCATATTTGTATAATTAATTACAAATATTAAATAAAGTAGGAAATATTACTTTTTGTACTATTCCTTTTAAAAAAAATGGATTTAATAATAATAATTATAATTATTATTATGATGGGTCTTTGTGTAATAAAAGCCAAATTCACAGCAGATGCAGAGATGCATTTACTACGACCCGAGACACTGAAAACAGCAGATCATGAGCCGCTCACTTGTAAATGAACACAGTGCTGCGATCTGCTCTGAAACACAGCGTGCATATGTTTATTTCACTAGATAATACTAAAAATTTATTGCGATTTCAGTTTTATTTCGATGAATTGCTCAGCCCTAATATGAACTTGTGTTCGGTCGGTCCTTCGAGATTATGAATTATGAATTGACAAGCGTTTGTGTGGTTCACAGTGAGACGACCGGGAGTGTTTGTGAACTCTCTGTGTGTGTGTGTGTGTGTGTGTGTGTGCGTGCATGTTTGTCGTCTCTGCGTGTCGTCTTTGTGTGTGTGTGACAACTGACAGCCATGTGACTCAAATCATGACATGCTTATTATTTCCCATCATGCCTCTCTGCAGGCAGAGCCACGGCAACCAGATGCATGCTAACGTCTCCTCCTGTGGTCAGCCGATTATTTTTCTACATCGTTCTCATGTTTCCATTCACGGACATGTGAAGTGTGTCTGTCAGGTTTAATCATAATACATTTGGATACATAAAAATGTCTAATAAATGCGTAGTTTTTAGTAAGATAATGGCACCTTGTAAATGCTTTAAGACCCTCAAAATAAACATTATTTATTTATTTTTATATGTGTTACATTTATTTTTTAGGAGATATTTTGAGCTAGGAATGTACGGAGTCCCATTAGGTGTCAAAAATACTTTTTATAAAATGATCTACAAAGTTCTATTAGTGTCAGAAAACTTTTGTAAAATATATTTAGCCTTTTTCTCAAATCACTCATACCTTTGGGACTGAATTTTGTTGATGAACATTAATATGTACATCTATTGATGAACCATTGCAGGATGAAAAATTATCACTTTTTTTTCATCTGATTTAATTTAATAATTTTTTTTTTTTTTTTTTACTTTTCAGAGTAATATTTATGTTGTTTTGTTAGACAGAAATATGTAGGTTTCATAAATTCGGACTGTTTTTGAGCAATCACGAGTTAGAAATTCAAAGGAATTTAATTAAATTCAATTAATTCCAATGGGGTTAAAACTGATAATCCTCAGATTATATGCTCTAATAAATTTAAAGCAATGATATAATCAATTAAAACTTCTCACTAATATTGAAAAAAAGAAAATTATATAAATATTTTGCATTATTTGCATAATTTTTTTTTTGGTGTTCATGTGTAATTTTAAATTTCAAGGAATTTCTTTATTTTTTTTATTGAAAAAAGGGTAAATGCAGTAATAACAGTAATAAAAACTTTACTAATTAAAAAAAAAACAAAAAAAAAACTTTTATTAATAACTTTTTTCATGTTAACTCGTTAATTTGCTGATTAGATACAATATGGTTTTAGTTGAAAAAACTGTTGTGACTGTTTTATAAAATAACGCTTCTTTGGGTTCAAACATATACAGATTGTGAATGCATTATCAGGTTTAAGCACTTAAATTAATCTGATTTGTGAGTGGTAACGTGAGACGCCTCCATCGTAACGCTAGCTTTTCATCCTCGCGTCTGGATCGGTTTACACGTGACGCTTGTTGAACCTGATCTCAGACCTGCTTCAGGTGTTTTTAGGTGTGTGTCGGCTGTTATTGCTCATCTGGAGCTGATCTGTCGTCTGACCCGTCTGCCCTGTGCATTACGTGTGTGTGTGACTGTATTAGCCGCGAATGTTATTTCAGCGTTTGCATAGTCGCCAGGATTGTGTGTCTCCAAATCCTTCAAACAGCCTCGAAAAATTAGAGCTGTAGCGAAAGAAACCTGCTTACAGATGCTAATGTCTTCCATATGGCTCTTGGATGTTGAATATGAATTCTCAGGCGGCTCGCTCAGATAACTCAATATCGCTGCATGGCTACAGCTCTGTTTGGAGGGTTACTTCAGCCCAAAATGGAAATTCAGTCATTATTTTCTCACCCTCGTGTCGTTCCAAACCCGTATGAGTTTCGTTCTTAAGTCAATAGCAGAGGGAGATGTTTAGCTGAATCTCTGAGGTGCTTTCGTCAATCAAAGATTCATTGTTAAAGTCTCAACAGTAGTTTTTATGACTCTGCACTAAATCCCTATACTTACACTTATGTTGTTATTCACTGAAAATCTTGCCTTCTGTTCATGAAGTAATTGTGGAGATGCGTCACGACAGTTTTGATGATACATTAAAGATGCATATAAGATTTCCAACTACAGCGTATAAGGAAAGATGAGTGAGTAATGACATTTTCACACAAAACTAGCTTTTTGCATGATGGTAATGAGAATTTTGCTTAATTGAAATGATTTCTTCAAAAAAGCATGTTTTACAGTGCATTATTTTCAAGTTGTAAATAAAACAAAGATGATTGGAGTATGCTATACAAGAAAATACTTCAACATTTCACATTTAATTCAGTGTGTAACTTGCCATTTCTTTGTAATTGTGAAATTTACTAGACATTTGTCATTATGCAATAAAACATTATTTTGTAGAGTCTCAGCAGACTTTACTTTGTTTAAATATAGCTTTATATTATTTTTAAAATCCTTTTTCTTTTCCTTTTCATGTACATTCTGCTAAACATCTTATATGGACATTATAACCCAGGGTTATAGTTAACTAAAAAAAGTCTTATGTTAAGGCCCGACCCATTAGCAATTCCTAATTATGTTTTATTTTCATTATGTCTTATTGCTTTCTTTCTTTTGTATCTTGTATCTTAGCTTTATACTTTGTAAAGCACAGTGGTCAACTCCTGTTGTGTTTATTTGTGCTATATAAATAAATGAAATGAACTAAAACTAAAACCATAAAATAAAAAATATATAATCGTTAACCAAAATAAAATATTTACAAAGAATTTAACAATGTTTCTCATTTGCATTCAGTTTAACTTACTAAAATAACTTAAAAGAAATTTAAAATAATAATAATAATAATGACAAAACCACAACAACATTACTAAAACATAGAAATATTAAAATAGAAAATATTAAAATATGCATTTATGCATTTTAGAAATATAAAAACTAACTCTAGAATATTAATAAAATATTTGACTATATTATATACAGTTTTAATAAAATGTAAACAATCTAATAGTATGTAATTGCACTTACAGTAAGTAGCACTGTTAAGAACAACATGAGGGTAAGAAAATGATGACAGGCTTTTGGTTTCTGAGTGAATTATTCCTTTAAATGTTGACTGGAGCGTTTGTTCTCAGCAAACATTAGTGTTGGACGTTGTTCCCGTGGTCTGTGTGTGTTTGTATGAGACGATGGGATATTTAATAGGGAGTTTCTGTGTGAGATGTAGATTTAGACGTGTTTATTTGTGTCATTGAAGCAGAATGGCTGGAACACAATTAGTTTTGTGTTTAGAAGCAGCTGCCAGATCTCTGTTATTTTCTGCAGTGTGTTTGCTGGTTTTAGTGAACTCATCCCTCTGTCTTTGGGTTTATGGAGTCGCCTTTAATCACGTCTCATCATAAACAACAATATAAAGTTAAAGACTGAAGGCATCTTTCATATTTCATAATTCCAGAGATGTTGACGCGTTTCATCTGTTTTTCCTGCTCGTTACGACTCTCATTTGGGTAATTATGAGGAGCTTCATTAGAGATGCTTTTTATTTATGATGTTGTTTGTTGTTAGTTATGTGCATAAATCAGAAACTCATTAATTACACAAAGCCGACGGAGAGCGGAGAAACCCCAGGACGTCCCGCAAAGAGTTTGATCTTCATCCTCGCAAGATATTCTCAATCCCTTTTCTCGCTCTTTCTCTTTGCGTGGAGGGTTATTGTGTGGGTTTGTTATCCCATTTCACGGATCCTCAGATGTCCATTTATTCTGTCCACGGCGTTTTCACGTAACACATTTAGAAGAGAAAACAATGAGTTTTTGGGTGGGAATATTGATGTTATTTTCCAAATGTTCTCAACTTTCTTTTATATTTAGGACTATTTAATGTATATAGTGACCATAAAGCTCCATATTAGTACTATAAAGTGGTTAACTTGCAGTAGTTATATGATGGTTTGTGCAAAGAATAATCAATCATTTTTCAATCTTTTCAAAGCCGACGCATGTAAGAACCAATGAAGTTTCCTACGCTCTTCCTCCTGCGTCGTATCTGCTTTTTTTATGTAAAACATATGAAATATCATAGTATGAAAAAAACAATTAAAATAAAACCTCTACGTCGCAAAACATGTTCTTCCTCAGTATTTTTGTCTTGTTTTCCAGTACAAATATCTAAACATCTTTAAATCAAAGATATATGTACTGAAGTAAAATGACATAAGATATTAAGCCTTGAGTTTCTGTTTAAAACAAGAACAAATATCTGCCATTGTGGTCAGAAAAAGAAACTTAATTCAAAGGGAAAACAATATTATGTATTATTACCCCACTGCCAGATATTTGTTCTTGTTTTAAGCATAAAGTCAATACATTTTGATATTTTTTTAATCAAAATTAAATGAGTTTATAATTAAAAACAAGATAAAAAAATATCTGCCAATTTGGTCAGAAAAATAAACTTAATTCAAAGAGAAAATCAGTTTTATTTTTCTGACCCCAATTGACATACTTGTTTTGTTTGTTTGTTTTTCACAATTTACAAAAAAAAAATAAATAAATAAATAAATATATATATATATATATATATATATATATATATATATATATATATATATATATATATATATTGCTATATATAAATATATATTGCTTCTCACGTAAATGTATCTTTATTATAGAATGTTTAGATATTTTACTGAAAAATAAGACAAATACGTTTAGAAATTTTTTTATCAAATAGCAACTAACATTTGAATCTAATTTATCAATTGTATACAGTGTCATTTTAATATCATTGCTATACTATTATATTTTGTGTTAATATTTTGAGTCAGAATATCTTTTAATATTTTCTGCTTTCATGTTCATTTTAATTAAAGTTTTAGTAATTTTGATGTGTTTGTCATTTTTATTCATTTTTGTTGTATAGTTGTTTATTAATTTTTATTTCAGTTTTAGTTATTTTAGTACAGTGCATCCAGTTAAACTAAATGAAAATAAGAAACTAGCAGAAGTAAAATAAATTAAGTTTTTTTTAGATTTTTGTGTCAGATTTACAAAAATATGTTTTCAGTTTTCAGTTTGATTGTATATAAACAGTAATGCATTAATCATGATTGTTTTTAATATTCAGGAAGGCTAGATGTGTTTAATTGGAACGAATCCAGTTAATTGAAAGGGAACGCAGCGTTCGTGAGGCGCGTAGCATCTAAAACTTCCCACTGGCTCTTCCAACACAAAAGCTCTTGTGTTTCAGTCAAATTCCTGCAATTTTCAGCAAATTAATCTTTTTTTTTAAGGCGTGAGCATCGAGTCTCCGTCAACAAGTCTTTAGAGCGTAATGCTCTTAGCAGGTCATTAAGCTTTTTGAGCGTGTAACGGCGGTTCGGGGCGAACACTGAGCACTTCTGTGTCCGCTCTCTGATCACTGACACTTTAATAAAGTCGTTTTAAGTTCAGCCGACTGAATTTTGCACCTTTTCTGCCGTCTCCATGGCTCCGGGGAAGCGAGGAGCATTCAGCGCCGTCCGCGAGCTTTTACATGCAAATGCGGAGAGAAATGCGTGCAGAGAAAGAGCTTTCAGTCGCTCGGCTTTTCTCTCAATCGTCTCCGTCTGACAGCAGCGAACTAAAGGAGCTCTTAAAGCGTGAAAAACGCCTTACATCTCCTGTCCATCTCTGGCTCTCTCTCTCCTCTGGGTCAGAAAGTTGCTCTTGATGTTTGCTCTTTAACTTTCCTCACATTCCCGCCATATTCACTTCCTCTTCTGGGCAGCCAGATAAAGAGGGAATGCGAGAGAAGAACTATGTCGAATCGACCACAATCACATCATTTACAAGTGAACTCGCTCTGAAGGAAGGCGTTTCGTACGGGAGAGAGAGGTGAGGAGAGGCCGCCGGTGTCAGGCAGCTCGGGACGGGTCAGAGAGAAGAGCATGATGGGAAAAAGACAGACGATCGGGAACTGAATGGGGAGAGAATGAGGGACCACATAGATATGCTTCATTCTACAATAAATGCTTGCAGAGCAAATTTCCATTAATGATTCCATAAATAAACATAAAACTTTAATATTGCATTTAATGGAAATGTATTTTATTTCAGATCAGACCATTAAAAAAATATATATGTCAACAGATTATTATAAAAAAATAAATAAAAAAAAATCAAATAAATGTTGTTGGTTAAGACATTTCAACTTAAATTATATTGAACTGACTTAAAAAATTAAGTTGAATCTTATAAAATCAGCATTATTATAGTAAACTAAAATCATTAATAAACATTTTTGTTACTTGAAATGAAATAAATGTTACCTGAAATAAAATAAAATATAAAAAACTTTTGTTTCTATTTCAGCTAGTTTCCAAGACAGCATTTCTCATTTTTTTATTCCGTTTACTACTAAAATACCTAAAAAAATTACATTTAAAAACAACAAAAATTATAAAAATGACAAAAACAAACTACACAATTATTAAAAAATTAACTAAGATTAATACGAAAGCAGAAAAAGATTAAAAAATCTAATTCAAAATATTAATAAAAATATAGTATAATCATACTAAAATAACACTGGTTAAAATAATAGAGAAACATATGTTACCCTGATTTATTTATCACATCATTTTTTACAGTACATGTAAATATGTTTATTTAAATACAAAAAAAATAATAAATAAAATTCTGACCCCATTAGCAGATTTTTTTTTTTGTTTTATGCTTAAACTCACTTAATTTTGAGAGATTTTTCAGAAAACAAGACTTAATATCTTATGACATGTTGGTTTTTTAAAGCTGCAGTCCGTAACTTTTGGCGCTCTAGCGGTTAATAAACAGAACTACGTGCGTGTTGCGGAAGAACATTGTAGCCGGAGCTACTTCTCTCTGTTTATGTCTATGACGAATCACACAGGTACCGGGCTACTTCTCAGCGGTTCCACCAGTACCAGTCTGAAATAGTCCGAATATAAAAACTTATTATAATTGTACTGTAGTGATTCAGGATAAGCCAAAAACACGGTTTGGCAAATGGACTCATGATGTACTCACTTATAAATTTTTAACACAAAAAAAGTTACAGACTGCAGCTTTAAATAAATGCATCTTGATTTTAGAATGTTCAGATATTTGTACTGGAAAGCAAGACAAAAATAGTGAGGAATACAATACATTTTTGCAGTGAATTGTTCAAATTCCTCAAATGTTCTGATTATTGAGAGATTTAAATGGCACTGAATTTCCCAGATTCAGACTTTTGGACCCCCTGTATGTAGCCTGTAGTGTGTGTGTGTGTGTGTGTGTGTGTGTGTGAGAGAGAAAGAGAGAGGCATGTATGGAGGGCTGTTGTGTGTGTGTGTGTGTGTGTGTGTTTGTGTGAATGGAGGGGGACACGAGAGGGTTCAAACAAAGGCGTTGAGCTGAACACAGGCCCCAGTGTGCTGCTGCATGTGTGTGTGTGTTTCTCTTGTAAAGTTTAAGTGCCACTTCCCCCGGTCAGCGCTGAGAGTGTGTGAGTGTGTTTCTGTGTTTGTTCTCAGAGGGTCGGAGTGTCGCCGTGGCGACCGACTCCACCTCGACAGACTGATGCTTCAACACTTTATCTATTTGCATCTGTTGATTTCAATTCCAATGCATATCTTTAAAAGTTTTTTCTCAACTTCAGCAGCACTTTCAAACACCAAACTTTACAATTGTATTCCCATCGATATTCTGAAGGTTTTTACTGAGGGGTTTGTTCATATTTCATTCACACTGATATATACAACATTTTTTCCTAAAAACACTGTGAAAATGCGTATCTTTAAAGGCTGTGGATTTGTTTCTCCACTTTAGCAGCACTTACATACACAAAAATCTTACAGTTTTATTCCTATTTATATTCTGAAGGATTTTACTGAAGGGTTTGTTTATATATCATTCACCTAGTTTTATTTTAACACTTTATCTATTTGCTTCAGTAGATTCAAGCCATTTTCTCAAAATGAGTTTGTTTCTCCACTTCAGCTGCACTTACATACACCAAAACTTAGAGTTTTATTCCTCTCTATATTCTGAAGGTTTTTACTGAGGGGTTTGTTCGTATTTCATTCACACTGATTTATATAACATTTTACTCCTAAAAACATGGTGAAAATGTGTTTGTTTTCTGTCTGTTGACAGTATTTTCTGATTTATGGAGTGATAAAAAGAGAAATCCAATATCCCCTCTAAAAACACTTTAACTCTAATATATCAACAAAATCAACCTGGAAATTTGCACAACTTTGTGAAGGTGAAATTGTTTGTTCAGAAATTCAATTTGGAACCTTAGGACAACATTTGGACAAGTTTAAACCAATACTTGAGTATCTAAATAAAGTTAACTAAACAACTTTTGTTAGAAATGTGTTTAGAGTATTAGAGTTCAGTTCTAACAAAATAATAAATTGACTCTTCTTGCTATTAAAAAAAAAAAAAAAATCTGTCTAAAGGCTACATTTTTCCAATTGTTTGAATATTTTTTTTGCAAGTTCTTTACAGAGCAAATTATCTGAGCTGCTGTCCACATTCATTTATAGCTCTTACTGTAACTACTGACTCGTTTGTGCGTTTTAATTTCTCCAAGGGAGTTTTAGGAGAAACATCTGGGCTCGTATTTACAATTTTGACACTCTGCCGTCGTAACCCCACTAGACCTCACGGGACGCTTCTTGACCTCTGAACTCCCTGGGGTCGGAGCAGGAAGCCACCCTGACCTTTGAACTCTGAGCGAGAGCGGGCTGCGTCCTGACGTAGAATAAGTTACGGCTCTCAGAAGAGCAGCTTTAACTCCAGCAGAGTGTGTGTGGACGCATGTGACTGTAAATCGCTGCGAGGGCGTTTGATCTCCACTGGGGCACCAGGGAACCTGTGGGACAAACACGGCGCTCGTATCAGGGACGGACCCGCGCTGGAATGTGCTGATCCGACCAAGAATCAATCACATTAACACCAGCAGAAACGGGTCAGACGTCCTGAGAGAGCCAGACCGTTTCCAGGTGGAGGATTTGTTTCATTTGCACACATTAGTTCAGAGATATATTAGTGTAGGGAAGAAAATAAATCTAAATATTTATCTGTGTGCCCCAGGGTTATTAGTGTTAACTAAAACTAAAAATAATAATAATAATAATAAAAAAAAAACATTTTCATTGCTTAAAATAAAATAAATGTTAAATGAAATAAAATCTAATATAAAAACTTAAACTTGTTTTATTTCAGCTAGTCAAGGCAACATTTTCATTCAGTTTAATTTGATGTACTAAAATGAACTAAAACTTAAATAAAAAGTATTAAAAACTAAAAAAAAAAAAATAGAAAAATGACGAAAAGGCAGCAAAATTTTGACTAAAATTAAAATGAAAACCAAAAATAAAAAAATAAAAATTGATTAAAAACTATAATAGTAACTCCGTTGTACTGAAATAACACGGTTTTGCTCTAAAATGATTTGGATGTTAAAATTCAAGGATGTTAATATGAACTTCATTTCAACTAAACAGTCATATTGAAAACATTTTCATTTCATTTATTCAGAATTTTGAATCAATGTATGAATCAGAATTCATTGGAATCAACAGTTCGAACTGATTCACTCTTTTGCGGCAATTTTGGTTGAACGGTGATAGTCACATTTGCAACTTTGATCTTAATTGTAATAACAAAGCTAAAATAAGATAATAAAAATATCTATATGTCTATTGTTATCATAAAATAATATGATTTTGATGATATAACGCACCCCTATAGAAATTAATCAAACTCACCAACTCTAACAGTATTTTTGCTTGTGATGTGTAAATCACGTCTGTTTTATGTTCTTATACTCGTGAGTCACGAAACGAAGAAGCATCACAAAATTAGTCGACTAATGACATGCAATCAGAGCAAAATTGTAGGCCAGATGAAAAGTTCATGTTCACAGTACTGTTCAACTGAATACACAGTATATCTCCCTGCAGTCGTAAAGATCACTGAGACGGTTAAACTAAATGCCTGCAAGTGCCATAAATCCATCCAGCGGTGGAATGAATTCAGTTTTAAGACTTGTTGTAAATTGTTTCAAGTTGCACAAGCATTAATTGTAAAAAAAAAACTAAACTAAATTAAAACTAAACATGATTCAAAGCAGTGGCTGCGATTCTGTTCACTCTACAGCTGCTTTCACCTCATCAAACTTTCTTGTGTGTGTGTGTGTGTGTGAGAGAGTTTCTCTTGAAGAACAAGGGAAAAGGAAACAAAGGAGGAGGGAACAATGTGAAATGATTCCTCTTGGATGGACAAGTCTTTCACAGAGTTTGGCTCTCAGAGAGCAAGTCTGATCCAGACGTGAACTATCACTCACACAAACCGAAATAAGACGAAAAAAGACATGAATACGCCTGTGCTGTAATTTAAGGAAGTGTTTCTATAAACGGTTCAGTTATCAGGCCTTTCATTCAGCGTTAGCCTTGTGGCAGCAGCTGCATGATTTTTCAATGAGCTTATGTTCGATTCATGAATGTGACCGAATTATGAAACATTTGGATTACACTGCAAACAATGACGTCATCATGTTTTATACTGTTTGCTAGTATAAATATCTAAACATTCTTCAATCAAGATTTTCTTGAGATTCACAAAGTAATATCTTTTGATATTAAATTTTGCTTTCTGAGAATTATATAAAAATTTAATGTGCCTAATTCAAAGGGAAAACAAGATTTTTTTTGACTCTTGTTTTCTTGTTTTAAGCATACGCTCACTTCATTTTGATGTATTTTTCAGAAAGAAAGATTTATCTTGCCATTTTGCATCTTAAGTAAATGCATCTTATCTGAATTATTTTTTTTTTAAATCAAGTCAAAAATACTGAGTAAGAAAATATTTTTGTTTTCTGTTTACAGAAAAAAAAATGAAGGAACATATAAAATATCCACGCACTGCAAAAATGTATGTTCTTCCTCAGTATTTGTGTCTTGTTTTCCAGTACAAATATGTAAACTTCCTTAAATCCAGATATATTTACTGGAGATGGAAAATCACAGAGGATATTAAATCTTGTTTTCTGAGAAATGTATTAAAATTAAGTGAGTTTATATTAAAACAAGAACAAATATCTGCCAATGGGGTCTGAAAAATCAACTTAACTCAAATAGAAAACAGGTAGATTTTTCTTATATTTGTCCTGTCTGTGATGTCACATGACATGTGCAGCACAGCTGATTGGCTGAAAACCCTGCAGTGAAGCAGATGAGCACTGACTGTATTACATCATTCTGAAAGGATTCGTTTTCTCTGGGAAACGTCAAGAAGGGAGCAGCAGAAGAAAGACAGATTTGGGGCCTTTCAGCATGCATTAGTGTTAGATTTGCACAGAAACTATTAGCACTGGTTGTTTGTCAGTGGAGTTTCGTGCGTTCGCTTTCCGCGAGTGTTTGGACTCAGAGCGTAAACACACGACGCATTTGAGAAGATCTCATTCCTGCCAGATCTGAAACTGATGGAAACCACACGCAGCTGCGATGACGTCAGGATTTATACGACTGTATCTGTGATGAAACACAAACACGCATGTTTAGCGCACGCTGTTGATCTGTTGGAGTTCATTGCTCTTTTATCAGATCTGATCCTGGGCCATTACAAACAGATCAGTGTTTTACTGTAGTACAAGTGCGGTAAATTGGATACAGTATGGCTGATGTACTGAAAACCTCTGTTTACTGTATTACAGATGTGAAAGCGGCCCTCAAAAAATATTTGGACAAGCGTTGTGGATTACAAAGACAGCGCAATTGAACTTTTAACACAAAACATTAGACAAAAAGTTTGAAATAAGCTGTAAAAAATTTAGTCTTTGTTTTCCAGTACAAATATTGAACGATTCTTAAATCTTTTACTGGAGAAGCATTAAGTGAGAACATTAAAAGAAAATTATGTTAGTTTATGAATAAATCAAGATCAAATATCTGTCACTGGTGTCAGAAAGATAAACTTCATTCAAAGGGAAAACAAGATTATTTTTCTGACCCCACTGACATATATTTGTTCTCTTTTTCAGCAAAAATTCAATTCATTTTGATACATTTTTCAGAAAAAAAAACAGTCTGGTCATTTTGCTTCTCCAGTAAATGTATCTTGATTTAGTAATGTTTGCATATTTGTACTGAAAAACAAAACTGAAATACTGAGGAAAAATAAATAAATCAAAGTTGTAATATGTGAATATAGCAGTTATTAAATGCATGCATTTGCCCTAAAGTACATGTCATTACTCGACTAATTTTGTGATCCTTCTTTGTTTAACGACTTGTAAGTTTAGCAGAGTCATAAATTCATCCAGCGGTGGAATAAAGTCAGTTTTAATGTTTGCATGTTGCACAAGCATTAGTAAGACATGCAGGATGGAAACTGACATTAAAGTAGATGATTATCAGTGAATAATGACAATCAGATTTAATTTAAGTGTACTCTACTGAAATAGCTGTACTGCAGTGTCCTTCTTAAAGGCACGGTTCATCTAAAACTGAAAATACTCTCCCTCACATCATTCCAAACCTCCATGACTTTGTCTTCTGTGAAACACAAAAGAAGATATTTTGAAGAACGCTGAGGTTTAAACAACAATGGACCCCATTGACTTTAATTGCACGGTATGGACAAAAAACAGTGAAATATTTCTCAGAATATCATCTGTGTCATCAGGGTTGAAACAACATGAGGGATACTTTTTTTTTGCTGAACTGTCCCTTTAAGAAGCATCAGAAAACACTTTAGTCTGATTGTCATGTGATTGTTGAACGTCTTAAGTGGCAGTAACTGCTAGTCATTTATAGGCGAACTATCACCTTAAGAATTAAAGCTAAAATGAAATAAGTGCTTTTAACTGCAGTGTGAGGTTTTTATCATGCATATTTAAACTGCACATTTTCCTGCATAGATTCAACTCATAATCATGTCTTAAACTTTATTTTTTGTCAAAATGTATGACTTTTTTATTTAAAGGAATTAAAGGATTTAAAGGGAATAAATAAAGTGAAAAAGAAAGAAAAATAGTTGTAGAAGATTTCAAATATATTGTCAAGTAATGCATTTAAACAATTTGCAAATTATGTTTTTTTATCAAAAAAAATCATGTAATACTTTTATTTGTGTGCCTAATATGTAATAAATGGCTCTTTAAATGTTTCTTGTCTCATTGCATTAAAGGGGTCATATGATGCGATTTCAAGTTTTTCTTTCACTTTGGAGTGTTACAAGCTGTTTGTGCATAGATGAGATCCCCGAAGTTAAAAAGACTAAAGTCTCAAAACCAAAGAGATATTCTTTATCAAAGTTAAGACTCGTCCACGCCCCCCTAAAACGGCTCACTCAAACACGCCCCACATGTCTACGTCACGATGTGGGGAGATTTGCGTAACGCCACCCAAATGTTCCTGCAAAGAAAGAAGGCGTGGCTTCAGTAACCGCAGTAGTGTTGAAGCAGCTGTGTCAGGGAGACGCTGTGTGCTTCTGTGAAAGCAAAAGCACTTTATTTGGCCGTCCGGAAGTAGATGCATTTAGTAATCATTAAGATACTTACAACAGAACAGCAACGCATTTCATGGACGATGTTTCGTGAACCTAGGAGAGGAGGTCATTCTGACTTTGCTCTGACAATCTGGCGCTTCTGAATCAGCGACTGTAAGTATGTTTTGTTATTAGTTTAAGTATTTGCTATTGACTGTTCAAATGTGGAATTTTGCGCATCGTGTGTGTGTGTGTGTGTGTGAGTGTGTGTGTGTGTGTGTGTGTGTGTGACAGAGAGACAGGGTCACATCACAGTGGAGTCAGATACAATAATGTACAGTATTTGAAAAATAATGTGTCTTTTGAACATTAAAGCAGTCAACATATTATGTTACACCAAATACACAAAATAATGATCTTTAAAAAAGCATCATATGACCCCTTTAAATGAAATCTGACCCTGGACCACAAAACCAGTCTTAAGTGTCAATTTTTCGAAATTGAGATTTATACATCATCTGAAAGCTGAATAAATAAGCTTTCCATTGATGTATGGTTTTTAAGGATAGGACAATATTTGGCTGAGATACAACTATTTGAAAATCTGGAATCTGAGGGAGCAAAAAAATCGAAATATTGAGAAAATCGCCTTTAAAGTTGTCCAAATGAAGTTTTTAGCAATGCATATTACTAATCAAAAACGACGTTTTGATATATTTACAGTAGTACATTTACGAAATATCTTCATGGAACATGATCTTTACTTAATATCCTAATGATTTTTGGCATAAAAGAAAAATCTATCATTTTGACCCATACAATGTATTTTTGGCTATTGCTACAAATATACCCCAGCGACTTAAGACTGGTTTTGTGGTCCAGGGTCACATATAAGCTATTTTTGGATAATGGCACTAACTTTGCAATATTTGTAGTTATTGAAGTGAATTAAATCAACATTGAGCTGAACTGATTGAAGCTGCTTTGAAACGATCTGTGTTTTATAAAGCACTGTAGACAGTGTCAGAAAAATCAAGTAGTAACCATCGCTGGATTTTACTGTCAGTTGTTTAACATTTCTGTCATAAAACAGGCAAATATTAAATGTCTGCCTTACATCTCCACTCTTTCTCCATCTTTGATGTGATTGGTCATCTCAGTTATCCTGATGCTGACGTGCGTTGTTTTTATCATCCTAACAGCAAGCAGAGATGTGTGTAATCAGGAATATCAGATTCTGAGGGTTAGTTTGCCCAGATCTGATTAAGTTTTCTGTAGTTTATTGTTATTAAGGACATGAGTGAGACCTCTGAGAGAGACAGACGCTCCTTTATGAGGTGCGCCGCATCTCCGGTGGTCCCTGAGAGCCCATTATACCAGCCATTAGAAGAGACATCGGTAATTACAGCTCACTGTCCTGAGAAAGAGCGCCGGGGTTAATAACACACACACAGAATAGAGATTCACCCCAATCACACACACACTCACCCCGTCTCTGTGTTTCCAGTCTCTCTTTGTGTCAGGATTTGCTGCGTATGAAGTTAAACTCTGGGTTTCATTCTTTGGCTGTAATTACAGGGTTTATTTGAGCAACAGGATCAGAGCGTTGCATGCTTCAGATGCATTTCACAGCCGCATTCATGAATCAAACATAAATGCAGAGAAAAATCTCACGTATGTGAGCAGCAGCTGCTTTCATGAGACGCAAAACCATCAGAATCTGTTCCAGAGATCAGAACATTTATACAGACCGAGTCCTTAAAGGGACAGTCCATCGCTAAAATTAACATTTTATCATTTAACAGATGATTTAGAGCTGGTAGAAAGTACTTTTCAACATTTATTTATTGTTGCACAAACTTTCAGAAGTTTGGGGCTGCTGAGAGTTTGTAATGTTTCTGAAAGAAGTCTCTTCTGTTCACCAAAGCTGCATTTATTTGATCAAAAATACCGTAAAAATTGTGAGATATCATTAGAATGTAAAATAACTGTTTTCTATGTGAATATCAGTTAAACTGTAATTTATTTCTGTGATGCGCAGCTGTATTTTCAGCATCATTACTGCAGTCTTCAGTGTCACATGATCTTCAGAAATCACTCTAATATGCTGATTTGCTGCTCAACAAACATTTCTGATTATTAACAATGTTGAAAACAGTTGTGCTGCACAATATTTCTGTGGAAGCTGTGATGCATTTGATTTTTCAGGATTCACAGATGAACAGAAAGTTGAAAAGAACAGATTTTATTTGAAATAGAAAATCTTTTCATCAATTTAATGCGTCCTTGATGAAAAAAATGAATTTCTTTTTAAAAACCTACAAACTTTTAAAAGCATGTGTGTGTCCGTTTGTTTGTGAAGAGTGACTGAATCACTGTGGTTCTTTCTCTCTTTATGACAGTGACTTTCGGTCTTTCAGTCTTTCTGAATGTTACGGATGAGCACATCTCTCTCTCTCTCTGATGCCAGTGTGTGTGAATGGAGGTCTGACGGATGGAAACACACACACACACACACACACACACACACACACACACACACGTAGAGCTGTTAAATACTGTGCATTAATGAAGTCTCCTCTCTGAGAATGTCCCATCATTCCTCCCCCGTCCGACAGCAAATGAACGGGCATAAAGTGGAGAAAAGAAGGGCCACTTCTTTGCATTTCTATAGGCCTGCCTCGCTTTCATCGGCCGTCTCTCTCGCGCTTTAATCCGGAGGATTTATGCGTGAAGTAAAGACTGATAACGTGTGTGTGTGCGTGTCTGTGTGTGTTTTATATATATATAATATGATACAATTTCAGGTGTTTTTATTTATGTTAGATTATTATTTAATATTTATTATTATTATTATTATTATTAATGATGAAATATATCAGTATATAAAACTTATTTTAACAGATTTATCAGGGCACTGTATGTGTGTGTGTTTTTTAATTTATGAGAAATTTTAGTTTGAAAATTATTAAGGAATTGTGATTGGTGCATGAAAACATTCATACACAGATTTCATGCACACATTTGTGCATACACATAGTTAATGTGTATTAAATGAGACAATGTGTTTTTTGTTTTGTTTTGTTTTTATTAGCAATCAAAATCTACTTTTTACTTTCATAATGTTTAGTCGGTATGAAATGATTTTCCATTTCTGCTGACAGCACCTGAGCCATGCAGATTAGTACATAATCTTAACCAATAAGGTTTTTTTTTTAATAAACTCATATTCAGATCTGTCTCTATTCTGATTTGTAATGCTCACTTTGATCTATTTACATGTATGCATTTGGCAGTTTACTTTGCAATCAATGCATCTCTGGGAATCAAACCCCTGACCGTGGCGTTGCATGCATGATCTACTGTTTGAACTCCTTGCATTTTCCTGTTTTGAGTCTAAAATACGTCATGAGTACGCTGCGTGTTGACTTTCTATAGATGCGTGGATCGTGGAGCAGATGTGAGCGTCAGATCTGGAGATTCTCTCTGGTTTGCTGCCAGACTGTAATGTGTGTGTGTTTTACTTGCGCTGTTCTCTGCTTTACTGTGACGCTGGAGTGAGTTTCGTGCGACTGACCAGACTGATTCAAAACATTAATAATCAGCGCACAGATGATCGACGCCCCGCTGGAAGCGACCGTAACAAAGTGGAGCTTTATCTTTGGCGACGGAGGTCAGACTGATGACGAGGTGTGATACTGACAGAGCCGTGCTGCCGCCTCTCTGGAAACACAGCCATTTAGAAAGTGTTTGCTTAATGCTTTATTAGCCCAACACACGGATCACATGCTGCTATTTGTTTGGCATTTCAGAAATTTCTATCTCAAGCTATTTTCCTCTTTTCTCGTCTCTTGCTCTCCCACAGGAAGGAAAATCAGAGATGAAGTCGCTTTTCAGATGTTTCTGCTAGACAGCAGTGAGCAAATGGAGAATTTTAGAAGAGATCTCAAACATGTCTCAAACTCTGCTCAGACAAAACACATTAGAGTTGCACGATTAATCAGAATAAAACCAGAATCCCGATACGGATTAGTGTGATTACCAAATTAGCAAAGGCTGCCACTTATTAACAAAAGGAAAGCTTTGAGTAAATAAAAGTTGTATTATTATTATTATTACTACTACTACTACTTAATTATGTGATTACATTTTTTTGCAATAATGTTTATTTTGTTTTTATTTCATAATTGTAATTTTTATTTAGTCATAATGATAATAATAATAATAATAATAATAATAATAATATACATTTTTTAAATACTCAATTTTGTAATCATAATATTTGTAATCATAATATTCTTATTTTTAGATTTTATTTAGTCATGATAATATTAATAACATTAGTAGTAGTATTAATATAAATATTATTATTTTTCATAAATACTCAATTTTGTAATCATAATATTCTTATTTTTAGATTTTATTTAGTTATGATAATATTAATAATATTAGTAGTAGTAGTATTAATATAAATATTATTATGTTTCATAAATACTCAGTTTTGTAATCATAATCTTATTTTTAGATTTTATTTAGTCATGATAATATTAATAATATTAGTAGTAGTATTAATATAAATATTATTATGTTTCTTAAATACTCAGTTTTGTAATCATAATCTTATTTTTAGATTTTATTTAGTTATGATAATATTAATAATATTAGTAGTAGTAGTATTAATATAAATATTATTATTTTTCATAAATACTCAATTTTGTAATCATAATATTCTTATTTTTAGATTTTATTTAGTCATGATAATATTAATAATATTAGTAGTAGTATTAATATAAATATTATTATTTTTCTTAAATACTCAGTTTTGTAATCATAATCTTATTTTTAGATTTTATTTAGTTATGATAATATTAATAATATTAGTAGTAGTATTAATATAAATATTATTATTTTTCTTAAATACTCAATTTTGTAATCATAATATTCTTATTTTTAGATTTGATTTAGTCATGATAATATTAATAATATTAGTAGTAGTATTAATATAAATATTATTTTTCTTAAATACTCAATTTTGTAATCATGTTTTGCAATAACATTTATTGTTTTATTTAGTTATTTTTATATTTTGATTTAGTAATAATAATAATATAATTGTTATTATTATTATTATTATTATTATTATTAATATTCTTTATATTAATAACTATCACATTTTGGACAAATTATGCAGTCCTACAAACAAGCACAGCAAACCTGAAACGTTTTAAACTGCATTTACAGGGTTTTTTTGGCCCCGCAGAACATTTGAATTTAGATTTTTTTCCTATACTCTCTATATTCTTACTGGATGATGACTAGGGACTCATTTTTGTGCGTTCTATGTTTAAAGAGAATCATCTGAGACAAAGTTGAGACTTATGAGTTTTCCTGAGCTTTGAGAGCAGCGTGAGCGTCTCTCTCTCTGAGATATAACGGGCTCGTGGACGTTTCTGGGCCGTTTGAGTCTTCGTTCCTCCGAGTCTCTTTTCAAACCCTCGTCTGCCGTCTACACAAGCAGCTGCAGTAGCAGTAGCATTAAAACAATGAAGATACAGTCATGAGATTGTAATGCTGTCTAGGTTTATGAATCTGCAGTAATTGTCGGGCACTGGCCAGCGTCACACAAAACGGACGAGGAGCTGTGGTTTGAGCAGAAGGAAAGCAGAGGGTAAAAGCATGCGTTTGAGACGGGAGTTCGGCCGCCGCTGCCAAACACAACAGCAGAGGAAGGTTCAGCATAAACAAACCTACCCTTTTTTCCTCCAACACTCTTTTCTTTCTTTTCCTGCTTCATTCTGCATTCTTTTCGTGCTCGGTTGAACCCAACAACAAACAAACACACACACACACACACAGCGATGAGTTTTACTGCCATATTTTGTGTTGAAAATCCTCAATCTTGCCGTTTATGACTGTGATCACAATCATGCATGAACAAAAATGGGCATTGTTGTACTTACGCAATGGTATGCATGTAAATTACTATAGTACATTGCACAAAGTCTTGTTCTCCTCTGTATTTCTGTCTTGTTTTCCAGTACGAATATATAAACATCCTTAAATCAACATACTTTTACTGGAGAAGCAAAATGACTTAAGATATAGTGAGTTTTTGCTCATGACGAACAAATATCTGCTAATGGAGTCAGTAAAATAAACTTAATTCAATGCAAAAGAGAATATTTCTGACCCCACTGGCAGATATTGTTCTTATTTTAAGCGTAAAATCACTCAATGTTTTAAGGATAATGTGAAAATAAAGTAGTCTGACTTAGAGTTACTGAAACTCAAGTAGAAATGAGGCACATGCAGTGAAATCTGTGTTTGGATTGAGCTGGAGGTTTAGTGAAAGCTTCAGTTAGCCGTGATTATTACCTGTGTGTGTGTGTGTGTGTGTGTAATTGTTGGTTATTCAGTTGTGTTAATTTTCTTGTTGTCATGGCAACAGGTCATTGAGAAACACACAAGCACTCACACACACACGCATACACACACACGCACACACAAACAAACAAACACACACACACACACAAACAAACAAACAGCCTCTTTGTTGGGAAACACAGACTCATGTCACAGGAAGTGTGAGTTTAAAGCCTCTTTCCCACCGTCAGACGTCTGAAACTCCGCGTGGATTTATATTAATGGAGAATCAGAACATATGCTTATTTTTACAGGCATTATGTTCAAAAAACACACTGCTCGTTTGTAATTCAGAATGAAGACTTTAAATCTTAAGTGAAGTAAATATTAAAAATATTTAATCAAAATGTAGTCATGTCATTTATTTACAGGTATATATAGATTTGTGCATTTCTATCAATGAATCAGCAATAATAATAATAATAATACAAAATGCTTGTGTTTAATTCAAAATTCAGACTTCAATTTTATGGGAATTAAAATTCAAAATACTTAATGAAATTGCTGTCCTACATACATTTATGCATTTCCTTAGAAATTAATTAGTTTTAATTACAAAAATGCATGTCTAATTCAAAATGTATGCTTAAATGTTTAGGGGAAGTAAATATTAAAAATAATTAACCAAAGAGCATTTATGTACAGGTATGTATAAATGTGTGCATTTCTAAAGCAAGTAAGTAAATCAATCAATTAATCAATCAATCAATAAATGCATGCACGTGTCTAATTCAGAATTCAGGTTTAAATGTTAGAGGAAGTAAGTATTAAAAATATGTATGCATTTATGCACAGGTATGTGTAAATATGTCCATTTCTATGAAAAAAAAAAATCATTTTAAAAGTAAATTAATTACAAAAATATATTAAAAATTAAGTTAAAATGTTTTCATAAATAAATCACAAATGGTATTGCATTAGAATAATCATGCGCTCATATTGAATTGAATTGTGTTTTCAGCAAGAGATTTTTCTTCATTAGAAACTAAAGCAGCGTCACAGAGTCTCTGAGCTGCCGTCTGATGCAGAG